>NW_007585133.1:340-11440 GCF_000523025.1 Cynoglossus semilaevis | reverse complement strand
TCCCTGCGACGCTCCCGCATGCGATTATCTACCCTGATGGCTAATGCGATTAAACTATCCAGGCTGTCCGACTCGTCTCTAACAGCTAATTCGTCTTTAAGTGCTTCGCTTAATCCCTGTCGAAAAACCCCCTGAAGAGATTCCTCATTCCAGCCCGACTCTGCTGCCAAGGTTCTGAAATCTATGGAGTAGTCCGCTACACTGCGGGTACCTTGGCGAAGGGACAGTAAGCGCTGACTTGCATCTTTGCCTTTAATGGGATGATCAAATACCTTCTGCATCTCCGACACAAAACGGGCATAAGATGAGTTAATCCACGGAGAGTCCCTCCAAACCGCTGCACCCCAAGCTCTAGCCCTCCCAGTTAGCAATCCGATAATGAAGGCGATCTTGGATTTATCCGTAGCGTAAGTCTGCGGCTGTAATTCGAAAACCAGAGAGCATTGCAGCAGAAAGGCTTGACACGTCCCCAGATCACCATCATATCGTTCCGGTGCTGGGACGTAAGGCTCTCTAGGCAGATACAACGGCATCGCCGGAGGTGGACCAGAAGCGACGGGAGTCGTTAGAGAAGGTGGGAGTGGGGCAGCCCTGGACTGACTCTCCAGCCTAGACACTGAAACAGACAGACCTCTCAACGTCTCCACGACGTCGAGAGAGCGCTAGGTCATGTTGGCCAACGAGGGTTCCTTGAAATGCCAGAGCTTGGCGGAGATCCGAGGAGGCTTGAAAAAACGTCTCCGAGACCGCTGGGTCAAAATCCTGGTCAGATCGTTCTGTCATGTTTTTAACTGGTAATGACCCAAATGCAGGCTCAGACGACGTTACGTGAACAAACAAAGATTTATTTTCTAAGTTAACTTCAATAGAAATCACAAGGAACAATAGTTCAAGTCAATCTGGACGTTAGCAACCACGGTGGCTGAACAAACGATCTGACGACCAGTGGTAGAAAGGCCAGGGTTCTTATGCCGTCAGCGTGATGGGTTGATTGAAGGCAGGTGCTGAGGAACGGCAGGTGCGCTCCAGTGACCAGCCAGGCAGAGTCAGGGAAATGCGCCATGCCCACTACACAGACAGAGAAGAGTGCACAACACAAGAATGGGGAAAACACAGGGAAACACAGGGAACGACAATCCCGACTGTCATCGTGACATTTTTAGTTTCTCAATGTTGTACTGTTTATTTATTTTATTTTATTTTATTTTATTTCACAGAAATAAAAATGGCTGAGTAACTTTTCTTTGTCAACTGCTTTCAGGAGAATGTATTCCAACTGTGGGCTCTCTCTCTATCTATTACACAGACAAGTATGAGACTGCTATTGATCTTCTTAGTCAATGCTCCTCAACAAAGTGAAGTGCCACAAATCACCAAAATATCAACCTCTTATGTCAAAAGACTTTAAAATGCCAATGCTAACACCCAGGATGATTAGAGGCTTTTTTTAAACCAACGGTGCAATGTCATATGATATTTCACTGTGAAGTTTTTAAATGTAGACAGGTGTTGGCAATGCCTCCGATTGAGCTTACAATCTTTTCTAGAGTCTGCTCCAGGGGTATTTTCAGTCATGGTTGACCTCTAACAAAGAGGTTACACGTCACAGAATGATGGGTTTTGGATGACTGATTCTAATGACGAACCTAGATGACTCTAATGTAACAGTGACATTGTCTTTTTTGTGCTGCTTGTCAGCAAAATCCTCTATTATTTTTTATACTAATATAAATAATATTTATTTTAATCTTGTTATCTTGTTTAAACTGTTATCAAAAGATTGTCTAATGTGACGACAGTAAACACTTTTTGTTAAACACAGAAATACTTTTTTAGGCTTGAAATAGTCTTCTGTTAAGAGAGAAGGAAATAAAGCAGCTCTAAGCGTTTTTCTGCTTGGTATCCTTACTGTAGTTTACCCACTCACTGCAGGTATCCAACAGAGCTACACCACCCATATATAACCCAACCTATAGGATTATTGATGTTAAAGTATGGCCAAGTACAAGGGCGACAATAGAAATTGTATCAGGACAACCCTAATAATAATAGTAAAGTGGTCATCCTTATCATTACTGCACCAAAAACCTGATGATAGAACCTGTTACAACGCCTGTCCTATTTTTAGGTCAATGGACCATGAATCCACAGAAGGGAGACATTTATCTTTTTTTAGACCATTAAAAGACTGTACTTTAAAGTTTGAAGGTGACCCGGATGCTTTTCACTTAACTTAAAATTAACATGATTTTCATCCTGGCTCTCCCAACACACCCCAAAGGTAATCCGCAACATCTGGACAGGTAATATTCCACTCAAAACAATAGCACATTTGTTCTTGGCAGATGGAATAACACTTTATGCCACTGCCTCAAATAAACCATCTGAGAAGTACTGAGAAATATTGCTGGACATATTGCTCATCTGAACTAAACATAACCATTTCAACAGCATTTAAAAAAAATATATTATATGTAACAAATATATTCATTTTTGTGCCCAAACAATTACTTACAAACACTTTTTTAGCGTGTTACCAAACACAGAGCTGTGTTCAAACACAACCAAATAGGCAGTTAATGTACTAGAGTGGCAAAATATATAGTACATTTTTTTTAAATAAAATAGCGCAAATTTGAAACCCTGATGATGACATAAGGTTTACAACAACTAATAACAAACAGATTGTCCAATAAAGTGTCCATTACAATCTCCTGGAGACCGGGATTCAATGAAAGGGAATATCAGAGTGATGGATGGAGAGAGAAGTAATATTTAAAGATGCACAGCACGTTGATTAATAAAGTTTTAGTCATCAATATTCAACCAGGAATGGCTTTTTAATTCATGTTGATAAACGCATATCTGCTTTTTGGCTTCAATTGCATCATTTACAGTGTGCTCATGCAAAAGAGGAGATGGTTTAATGATTCAATTTTAGCTCCATCACCTCAGTCAGCACACTGTTAGCAGGGGCTCCTGATTAAAGTATGTCTCCAGAATGGGAATGAGTAGCCACAGCTCCTCAGGGTTTGAAGGGTGTAAGAACTTATGCCATCTGCATCCATCTGATCTTTGATAAGTAGATTTTCGCTCGGATGGAGGAGTTGAGAGGGGTGCGGCAGCGGGGGAGGGGGGGGGGGGGGGGTTACCTTACTAATCAATAATTAGTAATCATATTTTTTACTGAATTTACATGTTTGGTCTACGCACCTTTAAGGGAATAAAGAAAGGAATACCATTCTAGAGACATAAAACCAAAAGTCAAAAAAGCAGATGTTCCAGAAAGACAGAAATGTGTCAGGAAATTATCTTTTGCTTGAAGAATCCTAAAAATGACAGAGGTCTCTGTGTTATTCAGAACTCATTTTCATTTTCAGTCATTTACCGATAAAAGAGCTAACCTTTTCAGACCTCTTTATCTCCACACTGAATCAAAAATAATTTATTCCACTCATTGATTTTGTGTAAGAAGGTGGGCCCTTCACTCACAGCCTAATAAAGAATGACTAATGCTATTCTGACACGTTCCTGGTCAAACTGGGTGAGCCCAGAACATTCAGCTGTGCCTGCACTGAAAATCCACCCTGATGCGTGTCAGTAAGATTTGCATTCCTGTCTCCAAGCTCACCCGTGCCACACACACACACACACAAGCATGTGCAAGACGTCCAGGCAGTTTTCTCACTTCGCACAAATGTGTTTGAATCACAGATTTGTTTTTGGAACCTGAACTGAATTGAAATGAACTGTATGCTAATATTTAAATAATACTCTCTTCTATGTGCATGCATGTGATTTTGTGTTGTATGTGTGTGTGGTCATTAATTAGTCCTTAGCTGTGACCTAGTGGGGCTTCTTGAAATCACATTAGAGGATTGACTGTGTGTGTGTGTGTGTGTGTGTGTGAGAGTTCTTAGTTACAAGAAGGAAGAAATATATTTGAAACACACTGAAAATGTTTAGATTCTGTTTTTGGTTTGTGTTGCCAATGGCTTCTGAAATGACTACAATTGCAACAAGATTCTTGTTTACGTCAATAGAAAACACAAAACATGTTTTCCAGTCATGCGACTTTAACCTGGTTAATTTGGTTTAAAAAGCTTTGTGAATAACAACATCAGATATTGATTAAAGGAAAGTGAAAAAGAACAGGCAATGTCCCCTTTTTCTAAAAGCTCAGATCAGTCTTTGTGGTTCAGGGTCATGACGTGTTCGCAGACTGTTCCAATTCACAAGCTGACGAGCAAATCTGCTTAATAGATGATAAGCCTGATTGGATGCAGGGCTTGGCCTATAGAGCATAACGTGCCAGCAGCAGCAGTAGCTGAGTGAGACATTCATGATTAGTCAGAGAAAAGAAAGAGGACCCAGCAGCAGTGACACATTAGCTGTGTTACAGTTGCCATAAGTTGAACAAACTTATTTACTTCTTTGGCGTGCATTTCATCACTCCATTACTTCTCTAATAGGTCAAGCTTATAATAAACAAAGATCAACGTATCTAATAACATTAGTGCAAAATAAACTTGACTGTTATTAAAGATTTCCCTGCTTATTAAATAGCTTCAGATATAACTAGAATGAAAACAGTGACAATTTCCAACTGGAGAGCAGGTGGTTTGATTTGTAATGTGATTTCTATTGTTGGATATTCTGGATTAAATCTATTCCATACTATAGGTCGACTTTCATTGCCTTGTTTGGATTCCATTGGATATCAGGGTGGCTGATCTAACAGGGCTCTGACCTCTCTCCACTGATTAAAGACAGTGCCATTTAAAACCTGAGTGAAGGGCACGCTGGAGATAGCTTGTCAGCTATTGTGGTTAAAAGTCACCTGTATATCAACTATAACCTTCAGCAGCCAGTGCACAGATGAGCTGTGATACGTCCATTTAATTTGCTATTTAAATTTGCAATTAAGTTATGTCTCTGCCGAATTAAAAAATATATAAAAGTAACATCTGCAAAAAATGTATGGTAATTTTATTGTTTTTAAATATTAATTTATTAATAAATGTTATTAACAATTAATAAAAATATATTTTAAAAATATATATCAGGAAGTCGATTCCTACAACCAACATTAATTTAACATTCATTCATTACAGCAGCAGTCCCCAAACTGTGGTCTGTAGACATGTACCAGTGAGTGGGTAATTTGGCACCGGGCCACACGGAAAGAATTAATAATTCACTTAATTTATAGAGAATCTGATTATTTCTTTCTCTGATGCTTACAGAAAAAATGTTTTATTTTAAAATTTCCCCCTACCAAATGAATGTTTAATCTTTTATCAGCCAGTTTTCCCGGCTGATACCAGGAAAACCAATCCTTTGTAAATGTTTAGGGACTAATGCCTTACGATATATAAGACTTTTGATCAGTTTGAACAGTTGAGCAACTGAGGAGGGTGTTTGTAGTTTTGGAGCAGAATTGTATGCCTATTCTTGTTGTAAATATGTCAGTAGGAGAAAGATCTGGACTGCAGCCTATACTTCATGTTTCTGACACCATGTCTTGCTAGGTATTGCTCTGCTGTACAATCCACGGAGTTGCTAAAAAGAGGAGTGATCCTGACAATAGCATATCAACCCAGGACTTTCAGCACTAGCCGCATCACCAGTGATACCTTCACGAATATACAGATCATACTAATTCATCACAGTATGATCATTGACACCCTAGTTTGCACCTTGCTGATTTAAGGGGTTTAAGTCTGTTTCATGGAATTTGGTTTTAAGTTATTCTACCATCGATTAATTTAAACATGTATTTGCCCCGGTGATGCAGTAGTTTTCTCCTCTGCCTTTCAGTACATTTGCTCTGCTGATGTGATTGATTTACAAACCTGAGCTTTTGTCATGATCGATACATCTAATGCATCGTGGCTATTGAAGTCTTCTGTGCGTACACTGCAGTAAAACTGTGCATTTGCTGAACATTATAGTTAAATGGTCTGTACTGAGTCTACAGTGTTCCATGAGTCCAAAGCTGTAAGAAGTTACATAAAGCCCACAGATGCATGACAGTAAGGTCTATTGTTCTTCTGTAAGTACTTGATGCCATTCCTTCTGGCTGAGGAGGAATTTAAATTCTCTGAGCACAATTCTAATATCTAAAGTTTCTAACCGCATAACTTAAAGATCTTACTTGCATATGACAAACTCCTGCATCTGTGTAAAGCCATGCAAGACATTTGATGGAAATGAGCAGTGACCGATGATTTCAACACTAATCAGAGACTCACCAACAGCACACAATCACACCACCTCTCCAGCTGGCTGTCACTTTGCCACAAAGACTCTAATTGCATAACCATTACGACAGACGAGTCTTAAATTAAGATGCATGAAATTCATTAGAGCTGACTGTCTGTAAACAAGGCACAAAAAGCGCCCTCGAGTACAGTCATGTGCTTTGTCCAGGCGGACAGGCAGAAGCCCAAACAATGTATGAGAGTCAGAACCAGGAACCGAGTGGAGGAAGTGATGTATTGCACAGTGGCTCGGAACAATGCGGTCTGTTTTACCTGAAGGCCAATGTTTCTACCCCATCAATTCGTCTTAGTGGACAGAGGGACCCTATGACATCCTCACTACAGCCTTTGTTAGCAGATGACTCTGAAGACATCTGCTCAATCTGAGCTGAGAGATTTAATCTTGCATGTGTTGAATATGAAATTACTTCTAATGATGGTGGTAAATGAAAGCCGGCTTTGTTTGCTTTAGAGCCTGTGAGTTTTGAGTTATTCCTTAGTCTTTAGAAATTGCAAAAAAGCTGACTAACAAAACAAAGTCGAGCTGCTGGAAATAAAAAAGCTCATGTTGACACCAGACTTTCTCTCTCTCGCTGTCTCTCCCTCTCCTCCTTAAAACAAAGCAGGGGATGAGGTGACAGCAGTATTCAGCTTGAAAACAGATGGGCCAAGATCCCACTGCAGTACCACACATTCAAATGTGTTATGATTAATTAGGAGACTATGGTTCTGGATGTATTTTTACCTTACTGAGCCCCTGAAACAAGTCGACCCATAGCACCGAGGCTCCCCGTGTCTCCTCCTTAGTCATTACGCCATTCTGGCAGGGAGTACTACTATCTTGTAAAGGCTGACATAGTTGACACTGCAGGCTTAGGGAGCCTTACAAAGTCTGCTTTAGGCAGACTGCTGCTGTAGACTGAGGTCTGTCTGACATGTGTGACTCCTGAGGCAAGCATGTTGCCAAATGAATGGAGACAGTGAAGATGGCATGACCCACTTCACTAGGGGTTTAACTACCCTGAAGTGTGTTCTTTGCTTACACAAGATGTGGCTCTGTGTGCTGTTAAATATACATTGCACACAATATAATTAACCAACTGTTTTTGGAGTATATTTGCATGTCAAAAGAGACCAATCTAATCATTTCTTATAAATCGGACTTGCAATGTGAAGATAGGGTTGTGCTCGTTATGTTATCTAATTCAACGCACACTGAAGGCTCTTAGGAATATCGAACGATAACATCAGGGTCTGCCTGGACGTACCGTGGGTTTTTTTTATTTTTAATTCGCCTATTCCAGTTAGTGACGGGAGAGGAGGAAGTGCTTCCCTCTCTGTTTTAATCGAACTGGGCCATACATGGACGCACAGCTCATTCAGTTATCAGGTGAAAGCATCTGAGAGGAGAAACAAGGAGAGAACAGCTGAAGAACAGCAGTTAGGAGGGCGCACATAATTCAGGCGCAGCCGAACACGTTTGCACAAAAACGGAAACGTGCGCTCCTGGGTTTTGCGGGAAAACCAATGGATTTAACATAAACAAACGTTTTGTTTTTTTAAGGATACAGGCAAATGAATAAAAAAAATAGTTAAATCAAATAACCAACAACACATTGGATTCAGAAAGAGGAACGCGCATCACATTTTGATGCGCGTGGGTTTAATGTATTCACTTGGCCATTCCCATCAGCAGCCTCCCGCCTGTCTTTTAAGATCAATGTGTGCCTGAGCTTCTCCTTTCTCCTAATACGGATACTGTTTGGTTTTTTTTCTTACTAGTTTATTTCACATATTCATTAGTTTGTTGTTGGTACATTATTACTTTGCCAATTACCTTTAGCATGCTGCGGGACAGCGGCGCACAGACACAGGGCGAAGGAAAGAAGCAGCGGTCCCATCCTCTCTCTCATCATGGACAGTCCGACTTCCAAGGTTACACTGACGTGGGGATGAAAAGCAAAAGCTCAAAGTTGTCCCTGTGTGGTGGTGGATGTGGCTACTGCAGGGTTGGGTTGATATACGTCCTCTGTGGTAACAGGGGTCCTGTGTAATAAAGTCGGCAGAGAGCGAGATACTCTCGCCTCGTGGAGTCTGAGGCGCAGAAACAAGTGAGCGAGCCTGCGAGTGTCCCTCTGTGTGTCTGCGTGTGTGTGTGTTGCTCCTACAGCTGCTGCTGCTGCTGGGGTGGAGGTGGTGGAGGAAGTGGTGTTTGGTCCCTTCCCCGCTCGTACCGCAGTGGTGAGATGTGGTGGAGAGAGCGACGTGGTGCGCACTCAACACTCATACATTGAGAGAGGCTGTCAAGACAGAAGTAGATGGAAAAAGACATAGTTTCCTGCAAAGATTTCCAAAATAAAGCTCCCGAACCAATCCTAATGTGAAGTCATTACAGCACACTTGATTATTGAAAAAGGTAAAAAGGGAAATCCGTCAGGTTGAAGTTATGGTTAGAGGCAGGGCTTTATTCTTGTTATGATGCAATGACAGAAAGGGGCAGTTTCAGAATATCAAAACAACAACAACAACAATAATAATGTAATTATGATTATTATTTTTATTGCACATCAAATTATTCTAATAAAATATTATTGTAGGTCTAATGCCTACTTGGGTATCACATCACATGACATTGTCTTTTTCATGTTGCATTGCATTTGCGATGATATTTTAAGTTAACTTAAAGAGAGAACAAACACAGAGTGTTCTCATAATCCTTCTATTCTTATTTTTCATTCAGAAAGACAGACCTCTGCTGAGTTGGGGGCAAAATTGTTTTGGCACCCCAACCTATCCTTAGTGTATTTGTTGTTTTAACACAACTACATTTACCCTTTTGATAAAGATTTTAAGGGGTAGGTCTTGAACTGGAACAGCCACCCTAAATAAAAGTAAGGATAATGTAGTGTTCATCATCTAAACTTAATCATCACAGTTATCTTAGCAGAGGGAAAGGTATGCAAAACCTCCTGTGTTTATCATGGTAATGGTGTTTGATGTGCAGACAATTCAATGTTTTACTGTGTTATTTATTGTATTTTGTTGCCCAACATCCATTACTGCTGCCACAACAGCATCACATCACTGTATGGTAAATCAGCATTTCCCTGTCGCATCTTCTCGAATTTGAACAAATATTTAGAGGGCTAACATTTTGTGTCTACCAGTGACTCTGACACTTTTTCTCAATTATACTTTGAAAAAAAAAAAAAAAGTTAAATTATACAGCTTTATTTACAGTTTGTTCACTTTAAGTCATCAAATGCACTCAACTCTAAAGACTAATCCTGTATCCTTCTTTGTCATACCTCATCTGATTCTGACATCATTTTTTCTCTCTCATAGATTCTAAATAGATTCTTGGTTTATATAGAGCACTGGATAAGTTAGCTTGTTTGAGCCAATTAACATTTGTTTATATATTGTAAATAAAAAAAGATCTATCTCTTGTTTCATCCATCCATTTTCATCTGCTTATCTGTTACCGGGTCGTGGTGGCAGCAGTTGCCACCCAAATCACACTGCACCGTATCAACCCCCCCAAACCTTTCTGCGGGTGGTGAACCCTGGCCAATGACATTGCCTCTGGGCCAAAGCGCCACTTTCTTGTTTCAGTTTCCTATTTTTTTTTTTTTTCAATTTTACCTCTGTTTACCTGCTGGTCACTTATCATTGAGAGCAACATTTATATTTAAATAACTGGGCCTTTGAGTGTCCACTCTATTGTGGACCTTAGCCAACAGTTAAGTCTAAAGATGGTGCTGATGCTGACGGCAGCAGCCTTCAGGTCGCTCTGCAAAATAAAGGCAAAGATAGCGGATAACCAGAGGCGTTTAAAACCATCGATTCCCTCCATTATCATGGGTGAGAAAATTCACACCGTCACAGCAGAACTGCGGACACAACACCCTGAGGCTTTCACCCTGATTTCTGGTGACTTTAATCATGTCACTCTGGATTCTACACTGGAGCCATACAGAGTCACCGCCCTGCCCCCTCTGGGCACATCCAGCCACATTACACCCCTTTGGTTCAAAGGCAGCTGATCCTCAAAAGCTCCATCAGGAGATGGACTCCTGAAGCTGAGTATGAACTGAGAGACTGCCTTGACACTACAGACTGGGATGTACTGAGTCCAGATGATGAGGACATCTAGGGTGCTACCACCACCTTACAAATTATCTTAATTTCTGTTTGGATGTGGTTGCCCCTGCAAATACTGTACTGTGTTACCCTAATAACAACCATGGGTAACACAAGAAGTAGTGATGGGAAGACCGATTCTTTTTACTGATTCGGATCTTTGACTCTTGAACAGTTAAATGAACAAGTCGTGAACGAATCTTGAACGAATAATTTCATTCGTTTTACAGCAGGTGGCACTTTAGCCCTATTGTGGGCGTTGTAAAGAAGGCTGCGGTTCTCCGACACTAAATAATGAAGGCAAGTTGCTTCTGCTGTACACAAAATGCCATAAGCAATTCAAACCATGTGAAAACCTAAAAAAGAAAAACACACCACAATGACTTGTGTCCTTCATCCTCCCTGTCATTGTTGTTTAACCGCCTAACAGTGACTAAGATGAATGAGAGCAAAAGAGACCCAAGCTGTCTGTCACATGAAAAATGGAACGAATCTGCGAGGACGAAGCTTTGAACATGTATATGAGAACGACTCTGCGAAAACGAATCTGCGAAAACAAATCTGTGACAACGAATTTTTTAACGAATCCATGAGAGCTAATCTGTGAACAAATCTGAGAGAATGAATCTGTGCAGCCCAAGCAGTCTATCACAAATGAATCATCCTGGTAGAGGACAAGTGAATGTAAAACTCA
>NW_007585133.1:0-276 GCF_000523025.1 Cynoglossus semilaevis | reverse complement strand
GAGTGATTAGTTCGCAGTGAGTGATTAGTTCGCAGTGAGTGATTAGTTCACAGTGAGTGATTCGTGAGTGATTTGTGAATTCAATATGAATGAATCATTCATATTGAATGACTCACTTGCGAACGACACATCACTAACAGGAAGTCAAAGCTTTCCTCAACAGCAAGAAGGAAGTCTTCAGGAGAAACAGCAGGGAGAAGATGAGAGCAGCACAGAGGTAGGTGAAATGCTGCCTGAATTATGCTAAAGACACCTACAGGAGGGAAGTGGAGCAGA
>NW_007585132.1:125460-139566 GCF_000523025.1 Cynoglossus semilaevis | reverse complement strand
TATGAACATTACACAAGGGTTAAAGGTACAGTTTACGTTTTAGCAACAACTAGTGGTGAAATTACCTTTAGTTAACATTATTTGGTGTGTTTTCATTTCTGACATTGTTAAAAGCTACATAATAAAATTGAGTTGATTGGGTCGTATGGTAATCTTGAGATAGAATATGCAGTAATATTATCGGGGGGGGGGGGGAACTAAGTAAGTAGGTAAGTAAAGTAAGTACGGACAGTCCACCACTATAATTATTGTATGTTTAAACCACAGGTGTCAAACTCAGGCCCGTGGGCCAAATCTGGCCCCTGATGTAATTATATTTGGCCCGTGAGATCATATGAAATTTGTATTAAAGCTGACCAGGCATTACACAGGGTTCACCTCCTGGGCAACATCGAATCCCGGTTAGGTTGGTTGGTACCTTCCAGTGGACTCACCACCCTCAGGAAGGTTCAGGGGGGTTGGTACGGTGCAGTGTGATTTGGGTGGCGGTCATGGACACTGCTGCCCCCGTGACCCGGTAACGGATAAAAATGGATGGATGGATGTTTATAATATTAAGCTTTGGTTGTTCCAGATTTAATGTTTACACAAAACTAAAAAGATTGTTTCCATATGAAAAAAAAATCTACATTATATATCTGGAGAGAAGGAAAAACATGTATAATTGCAGTTCATTTTTAATTTTTCAATAAATATTGAGTTTGGCCCATGACTTTATCCCAGTTTTTAATTTTCCACTGTGAAATTGAGTTTGATACCCCTGGTTTAAACATTTGTGATTCATGAGTCAACACCAATCCATCTGGATTTTTACCGTTCACTCTCCATAGCTGCTAAGTTGGCTTTCCCGTCGTAACCAGGTGAAGGATAGACCAGGCTGATGCCATGGACGGCCATGCAGAGGCCACCACCCACTGAGCCAAAGCAATGGTACATCGGCACAGGCAGACAGATACGAGGCTGAGGCTGGAGAGAATAAAAAAAAAAAAAACACAATCCAATAGCTAAAAGTTAGAGAAGGAAAAACAGCATCAGGGTTTTATGGTGATTTTTTTAAAATTTTCTTTCATCACTTACCCTCCAGCTGTAGCCCATTCTTTTGCCCACAAAGTAAGCGTTGTTGACAATGTTGTGGTGAGACAAGGTGGCACCCTTTGGGTACCCAGTTGTACCCTGAAAAAGATCCAAACATCATTTTTTTGTTTGATCAAAACACTTGGTAGTGTTTTGCTTTGCAGAAATGACCTTCCCACTCACAGAAGTGAACTGGATGTTTATTGGGTCGTCAAATGAGAGCTTCCTCTGCAGAGCCTGCAGCTGTTGCATGAACTCGCTGCTGCCCGCCTGAACTACGTCGTCAAAATGGAGCATTCCTGGCTGTCGGCTGTCCAGAACAACCACAGTGCGCAGATCTGGAAGCCTGCAGGGAAAACCACAAAATATGCTGGTTAAAATGTTTGTTGTTAACAAACTAGTTAGCATTCAGCCAAAACTCGTCATGATGTACTTTACTGTTCAATTCAAGGTGTTCTTTGTCACTGCACATACAGTATGTGTGTATAGAGGCACAAATGTGTGAGAGAGTACTTCATAAACCTAGCTATTTTTTTTTTCAAAGTTTGTAATGTTTTTCCAGGAGGTCTTTAGCAGACTTCACTCTGTGCTGCAGGATTCCAACATGACCTGGAGCTGCACCAGGGTTTTGCCACTTAACTTCCAAGATGGATGGAAATGTACTGACAGTTACTCTATGGCCTTGAAAACCCCTCAATAGTATCAAGACCTTCAGGAGGTCCACACCCTACACTTTAGGGTGTGGACCTCTTACAGGTCTTGATTCTATGTTCACTACGGTTTATTTATTGCTGTCAAAAGATTAGTACATCCTCCTTCCACACATCGACTCCTCTATTCTCAAGTCCAAAATAAGATCATTAGTGTTTGCCATTGTCCTTCCATATGAAACAGCTTAAAGCGGAGTTCTCAAACTCAAGGCCTTCCAGCCTGCAAACCCCCCACATCTGGGCTGTGACAAGAAGACATGAATAACTTGACACTTTAGGTTTTTTTGTTTTAAAATGTATTTTCAATTGTTTTTCTTTCAATTATTTAAATAATTTGCCATTTACCAATAATAATAAAAAATACTTTACTCTGCACCATAGTCTATTTATCTATCTATCCGTCTATCTGGCTGTCTATCTATCCGTCTATCTGTCTGTCTGTCTATCTATCTATCCGTCTGTCTGTCTGTCTGTCTATCTATCTATCCGTCTGTCTGTCTGTCTATCTATCCGTCTATCTGTCTGTCTGTCTGTCTATCTATCTAGCCGTCTGTCTGTCTGTCTGTCTATCTATCTATCCGTCTGTCTGTCTGTCTATCTATCCGTCTATCTGTCTGTCTATCTATCCGTCTGTCTGGTTTTGTCTGACTGGGTGATGTATGATTCTGTGGTTGGTAGTTGGAGACCTGACTCTAAATATTAACCCCTTTATTATTTAACATGAAATTGCTGACGTGTCACTTTGTGTGGAATAACAAAACAAAGACCTCTGCCTCTTTACCTGGCACTCTTGATGTCCATTGGACTTGATGTCTCAATCTCTGGACAGAGTTTTCGTAGCATCTCACAGTACTTTTGAGTCCTGAACTGTGTTGGACACACAACAGCCTTACAGCCCACCTGTGAAAGACACAGAGGGTTAGTGAATAGCCTCGGACCTATGATGTAACATTTTTGTGGCCTAGCAATTACATAAAAGTTGCAATAAAAGAAGGTCAACCTTGCGCAGTGCAAACTCCACCTCCAGCAGCTGGTACGCTGGGTTCACAGCCACCTGATTGACAGGCACACAATAAAACAAATATGAATGCACACATTGATTGAAGGGATTTCACTGGTACTGATTGGTAGGTAAAGGTGTTTATTCTGTTATATGGTTCATGTATGTTATCATTGTCATCATTCAGCAGATAGATGTGGTGAAAGTGTTGACTGATGGTTTGGTTAATTAATCAGACTGTTCATGTTATGGTTAAGAGCCTGCTCCAGCTCTGACTCACCAGTATGATGCCTGCTTTGGCTGTTGCAAACTGCATCAGCAGCCATTCGTAAGTGTTGGGTCCCCACATTCCAAGCCTGTCACCCGTCTTCAAGCCAATGGCAAGCAGTCCAGCTGCAACCTGATCCACCTACGGAGACAATCCATGTCAAATATTAATAAGTGAACAGAGGTGAAGAACCTCATGCTCTGATCTATGTAAAATATCAAAACTGAAAAGAAGCAACTTTATACATCAGGTTTCAGACCTTATCTAAGTTCAACCCAGTGCACAACAAATAAAAAGTCAGTGGTTGACCTGTCACTGCTCCTGTAGATGTCAAACTGTGACCGTAGACAAGTGTTCTGTATAAATGATTGGTAGATGGTTGACATTTAGTGAGGTGAAACACCTCCGAAACAAACAATAACTCAGTTAACATCCTGGACAGAGTCACTTCATGTAATGATTGTCTCTAAAAGTTATACATTTAATAGGATTTCTTTGACCTACTCCAGTGTGTGGACAAACTTCTGTAATACTAATATTAACTGGACTAAGACATTTAGTCCCAGTGGGAAAAATATATATTATGAAGCAAAATACCTAACAAGGTAAAAATCTTTGACTGAAATCATTTTCTTATACGTCAGCAATACACATTAATAATACATTTTATTTCATAGGCGCCTTTCTGTCACCCAAGGACACCTTACAGTGAATACAAAGATAACAACACAGCATTAAAAAAACAATAATGAAGTAAAGTATTAAATACACAGTATACTGACATTCCTAAAATGTGCAAAAGTCTTATAAAATGTGAAAGCTCATACTCCAAAATAATTATTCTAGTGTTTAATTGGTTCTGGAAATGTTGTGTTTTAAATAAAAGAGTGAGTGCTACAGGCTACATATGGCTCCAATAACAAACCAACCAAACCAACAAAATAGTAGCACAGTGACACACCTCTGTTTTTAGATTTGTATTAATATTTAGAACTATTTTTGTCCAAAAATCCTAACATTTATGACATAAAAGTTGAATTACAACAAGCAATGTATTGTGTTCAACTTGAACATCGTTGTGCTGTAAGAATTCAGCTATTGCTGCGTCATAAGACAGAACTCACATCGTGCTGCAGCTGAGCAAAGGTCTTGGAGATACCGTCGTGCACAAATACTGCCGCCTCTCGGTCTGGAACCTTCTCCACAGTCCTCAGGAGAGACTCTGCTACCGTGGTGTGAAGCAGGGTCGTGGACGAGGTGCCGTGGGCATAACTGGTGGTGAGACTGGGGATGATGGGAGGGTAGTCCACATGGATGTGACTGGGAGATGGACAGAAGTGAAACAGGGTTACTTATCTACAAATTCTGTCTGGCTGATTTAAATGACGTACATTTTCTCCAGTCTTAAAAAGTGTTGCATTGACATTGAATAGTTGGTCAATAAACCTGCTCTCAATCTGTCTGTCAATCAGGTCCAAAGTCTAGACTGGGGGCTAATGTGATATTTCATTACATTGTTAGTTTATCATCTATTTTTTTTTTGTATTGTCTGTATTGTCATTGTACCACGGGGATACAACAACACTGAGCCTCTGCTTTACTTGGATGGTAGAAATGTTTCTACATTTTAATAGTTACTGTAATAAAGATTTTCTAAGGATGTGCACATTTCTTTTTTACTTTTTTTACATTTGTATTTCTATAGGATTAAATCATTTTCTTCCTCAGCAATAATGCCAGTGTTTTTACAATTTTACTAATTTATTTGTATTTTTTTTACTTTAGTTAAGTCTGTCTTTATAAACATATAACCTTTCTAAATATTACATTAGAATACATTTAGCAGACACTTTAATCCAAAGCGCCTTACAATTTGAGTCAATCAATCAACAATCTAGCTACAGTAAACATGGACAAGGACTAAATGCACATTGAAATAATTAAAGTAGTAAAATTAAGTTGACCTTTGCATTTTGTGAAAAAACAAAACAAAAAACAAAGAATAGTTACTGTACACCTCCTTATGTTGCCAGGACCTCCGAAAAACCAACACCCTCAGACAAAGACTGGTTCATCCAAAGGACTAAACACCTCACCACAAACAGAGCAACGTTGTATATGCAGTACAATGATGATCTGGAGAAACCATCCCTCAACAGAGGAGGGGGTTTGAGACACGACCATATTAAGTTCTACTTAAGTTCTCTCCCCAAAAAATTCAACCCCCTCCCTGAAAACAAGACCACAGTTTTATTTCAAAGACACCAAGTCAAAAGTGTTGCTCAGGTGAAACTATTATTCCATAGCTATGGTATCACCCCCCATTCACACCTCTAAACTTGTGACTTTACATTTTGCCCTCCTTAGAATAAGGTGGCTTTCACCACACCTCCATCCCCCCTTTCTGCAACGACCCTCGTTACAGGTATGTAGCCCCCTGAAGGCTAAATACCAGAACTTCCCAGTGGTCAGTCAGAACTGAAGAAGCCTCTTGGACGAGAGGTGAAACGTCTTAAAAAAAACCTACTTTGTCCAGTTGCTTTCCATGGAACTATTTTTGGATTTGGATCTCGTGCAGTATTTTCCACTTCTTGAGATATTTTTACTTATATAAAAAAGCCCACAACCATACAGATAGTATTATCTCTGTTGTGACCTTTCACCCAGATCGAGCACTGCCTGCAGCGATCCAGAGCATGGAAGTGAAATTTATACTGAACATGAAAACACAGACCAATGCCACTTCCCTGTCTCTGGAAATAAACGCTACACTACCTACTGAAGTGTGTTCTTCTTTAAGTCAACATTTAAGTCAAACAGTAGTCAGTACTCAGTTCCAGTTTACCTGGATGATGATCTGGTGCACAGCACTGCATAAATACATCTTGGCTTGTTGCCCTCTACTATACTGTCAGACTAAATACTGGAACTATGTTAACTGTAATTGTGTCAGTGTTTCTTCAGTCATAATCAAACATGGACTATGTGTTGCCTTGACCAACCACGGGGTCTGTGCTGAATTAATAACGTCTTCATAATCAACATGTAAAGCTGAATATTTCGCAAATACTCAGCGGTACCAACAAAGGAAATGCAAATTAGTAGCAACTGAGTGCATATCTACAGTATGTATGTATACAATAATACTAAGACGATAAAGACCATTCTATTCTATACACAGAACAAACCAATATACTTGTGCAACTGTCTTAAATCATTTTAATTTTGATTAGGAATAGTCAATTATAGGAGTGACGTATTCAGCAGAAGATGCGTCGTATTGTATTAAATGCATGTCAACAAAACACGAACAAACACGGGTCGAATGCATTTTTGCACAAAAATACAACAGCAGCATAGACTATCTATGCACAGCAGTCAAAGACAGACACATAAATGAGTGGAAATGAGTTCGTTACAAACTCACCGAGAAGCTGCTGCTGGAACTTTGCTCCGGCAAAACCACGGTCCGCGTAAACGTTTTGCAGCTCCGTTTAAAATCCCTTTGTTGCGGAAAACTACGGCGGAGGACGACAAAATGTGTGGAATCATGGCTTGTAGCAGCTCCGCTACGTTTTTACCACAATAATTACGAGTGGATTGCGGAGAAGAGTCCTGTGGGGTTGACAAAGAAAGCGGTCCCACTCACAGGAAACACTTTTGTTATGTGCATTTCGTGGCCAACCCTATAATTCAGCGTCGTTTACGGGCCTGCGGGTGGCGCTACTATAGGCACCGAGCCAACTGTGAAATGCTTTCGAATGACATTTAAATAATTTAAATTCCTCTGAAAGTTTGTCGAGTGTTTGTTGTTATCATATCGTTCTGTCTGACTCACCCTGGCTCATTAGCCCAATCTGTCTCACCTGTTTGTACATTGCTGCGTTCACTGGTCTCACAGGTCATAACACAAAATATAGATTTTAAAAATTGACAGGTCATAACACAAAATATAGATTTCAAACAAGGTCAAACAAACAACAACCAATCCAGCAAATCAAACCAAAATACCAAATCAGAGTAAAAGTCTCTGTGTGCAAGAACATGCATGTGTATGTGTGTGTGTTTAGATGCATGTGTGGCAAAAAGTGACACTTTTAGTGTGTTCTTTGCAGAGATATTTCTTGCACTTGAAGCACAATACGTTTGTCTTTCTGTCCTTACTGCTTGGGCAGACTTGACACACCTTTCTTTTAGAATCAGGTGGCCTGAGTGGGGTTGTGGCTGTGGCTGTTCTGGTTGGTGTTGAGACAGGGCTGACTGAGGAGGAAGCTGTTGTGGATGCTCTTTGTGTTGCTGAGGGCGTGGACGGAGTGCAAGGTGAGCTCTGCAGCTGTCTGACCAAGGCGGCAGCGTCTGGGTCTCTGGGCAACTGTTCCTTTCACTCAATGTGTGGCTTGACAAGGGAATTTCCCAGCTCCTCAAGAAACATTCTCCGCTTGACTTTTTTGGTTGAGTTCCACCCTTGGTGGATGTGGGTCCACAACATAAATGCGTTACATGCAGACACATCAAGGATGTTGTAAAACACAACCATTGGCCATCTCCTGGTCATTCGCTGGCAAGTGTAGGTGGCAGTCAGCTTGTCCAGGTTCTCCACTCCTCCTTTGTTTTTGTTATAGTCGAGGATGATTGTGGGCTTTTTGTCACTTCCTGATGACACAGCTGCATCTTTGTGAAGAGTCGACATAAGTATCACATTCCGTTTTCTTTTTGGACAATATGAGACAACAGTGGTGGTGTCTGTAAAAGCAAACTTTGAGGAAAGTGGAGCCCTGTCCTTCACCTGCAAGATTTCAGCAGGTAGCTCAGGTTTATTTTTCTTCACTGTGCCCCATGTGCACTCTGCAAGTCAAATGACCACTCAAATGAGTGGAATCGATGTAACATGTCTGGACATGCACGTCTTTGTTTGTTTTGTTTTTGTGCAGGAATACTGGAAAACAAGGCGAAATGAGCATCCCCTAAAGCTAACATGATTGGGAGAGGAGCTGTGTGTCAGTGTTTTGGATGACAATGCACTTATGATTTAAGTTTTGGTTCTAATTATTGCTTTATAAGCTGACTTTTATAACCGGGTCGAAACCGACCCGAACAACAAAGGTCATAATTTCAACCAGGGCATTTTATAATTTAGTGAAAAATTTTTTTGTTTTATTTTGAATTTTATAATTTAGTGAAAAAAATTTTTGTTATATTTTGATGAAATAAAGGTTCTTGACAAAGTCAAAAAGCCTTGACGCAATAAAATAATTTATTTAATACATTTAATTTAAGCCTTGACGCAATAAACTAATTTACATATTCAAGTGCATTTAAAACTTGGAAACGGGTCGGTGCCGACCCGAACACCAGAGGAAGGTTAATTTAGTTTTGGAACCTTTTGGGGACTCCCTATTTTGTCTTTTTTACATCCCACTGCGGATTGTGACATTGTTACATTCATAGCTATCGGCATGAAACTCATCCTGTACTTACAGAGTAATTGTGATTGTTGTTGTGATTGAGGGTAACCTGAATCTGTTCTTAACTGCTATTATCAAGATTACGTTCCTGTACATCTCTTTCATGACTTCCATTTCAAAGTCTGACTGGTTTGTTTGGTTAGATACAAGTACTAAGTCAAAGTACTACACGCTCAACTGAGTCATAACAATACATGACTGGAAGCTGTAAAAGAGCAAATCATGGGACTTATTATGACGTCTAGAAAAGACCTGTACGAGAGAGACCCACCTGACAGAACATAATGTAACTACAGGGGTTGCACAGTACCATTTTCTGTAGTCATCTGTATAACACAAACAAACAAAAACATTTTGTTATCAATTCGGGCATTTAGCCTAGAAACTCAGTAGTAATAAAAAAAGACAGTTCTGTATTTTAGGAAAAACTCACCGCCCCACAGTACTTGATCAAAATACTGAAAATACAGCATCCGAATGCAACCTGGTAGTGCTTTACCTCGCTGCTCCCACAGGAGGGCAGTGTCTGGTGTCTCTGGCAATGTATACCTAAGAATGTGTCAGGTCAGTGCATTGATATATTTTAAATTGGCATTGAGCTTCTCATAAGTGTTTTTATGTTTTGTTTGGATATTTTTTTTGTATTGTTATTATTGTGTATATGAACAATAAAAAGTATCTTTTGGCAAAAATCTGATGAACAGAAATTACCTTTTGAGTTTTTTGCGGGTAGAAACCAGAAACTAATTTGAGATGTAGCAGCACAAATTATATTATATTATTATAAAATATAAGAAAAGATTTCAACTAAAAGTCAGGAAACAATACATTGAAATATAGCACAGCACATTTGACATATGGCATTAAAAAGGTAACTGCAGCTGATGCTGAAGAAATAATATGTGGTGATATGTGGTATATATACACATTATGCCAGCGTATCACGGCACAAAAAACAACCTAGTTACACTTTGATACACAAATGTATTTGATGTTAATCCGATCAAAGATAACATTAAGAGATAAATGTCTGTGTAGGTTCTCAGAGTAGGTTTTGTTGAAGACAAAGTTTCATCCAAGAGGCTTCTTCAGTTCTGACTGACTACTGGAAAGTTCTGGTATTTGGCATCAAAGGGGCTGCATACTTTGAAAAAAGTAAGTTAAGGAAAAGTGTTTCCATAGCTATGGTATCACCCCCCCCATTCACACCTTTAACCTGGTGACTTTACATTCTGTGTATATACTTTTGTCTAACAGACAGAGCAACAACAATAGAAAACATGTCTTGGTGTGTAATTCCCACTGTAGGTACTAAAAACTGCCCCGAGTGTTGTCACTCAGAGAACATTTTCAAACGATAATAGCGCCCTCTCTTGGCCATAAGTTGCTCATGCGTACCCTCCTCCACCACTGTCCCTCTCTCCATGTAGATGATGTGATGTGCCTCCTCCACAGTCTTCAGATCATGAGCTACCATCAGGACTGTCCAGCCACAGGACACAATCTCCTGCAGGACCTGAGGCATACAGTAAATACAGTTCCGACCAATAAAATACCAAGTATTTCCAAGGTGGTGTTCACCTGTAACGTACATACATAAAATAATGTTCTTCTGTCATCAGGGCAGTGGGGGAAAGTGGGTGCAGCAGGGCAATTACATCTCATTTTTAATAAGTTCTTTATTTGTGCCAAGGTGGGGGGAAAAGCCCATTTATGTCAATGTCTTTCCCTCATTCAATGAAACTAGCATTTTGTCTCAGAATTACAATGTGTTCAACTCAGTTCAGTGGAGATATTTTAACTCAACAACAGTGTGGGACAGCCTTAGTGCCACCATGTAGTACTTACAGCATGCTGTATTTCAACATCCAGTTTACTGGTGGCCTCGTCCAGGATCAGAACCTGTGGATCTCGGACCAGAGCTCTGCTGATGGAGATGCACTGTTTCAGTCCCTCTGACAGTTTGCACCCACGTTCTCCTATATCTATGAAGACAATAATGTACCTTTAAAGCTTATTTGCAGAAATACTTGACATGTATAATTTCCCCAAGGGAATTCCCAAGGGATTAATAAAGTTCTATCTATCCATCCGTGCGCATACGAAAATAGAAAGAATATTACTGGGGAAATGAACAAAATTATAGTTGACTAAACATAGATGTTAAACTAGACATCATAAGTCAATATTTTTCTACACATTGTCATGGTTTCAACTTATATTAACACTTGACCATTTCACCAAACCTGCCTTTGGGCCTTTTTAACAGGTTGTTGTTAAAGTTGAACAGTTGAGCTTCTTCTCTACAGTTAAAAAAACCAGCAGGGCTCAGTCCACTTCGTGAACACTGCTCACTGTACCTGTGTCATACTCATTCTCCAGCTCTGATATGAAGTCGTGGGCATTGGACTTTTTGGCAGCTTCTGTGACTTTGTCAAAGCTGCAGTCCTTCAGGCCGTATTCTATGTTGGATCTCAGTGAACCAGAAAACAGCACAAGGTCCTGGGAAACCACGACCACCTGAAGGGTTGTGTAAATGAAGAAAGTAAGTAGTGACGTAAGTGATTAAGTTTGTGAGTTTTCTACTTTATTTATCACAGTTTTATTTTTCCATCTTTAATGTAAATTCCAGGCTTTTCTTTAATCACTCTATCATAAAATAAATAACTTATAAAACCCTAAAAACCTTTGTGACTTAAGCACTTTCAGACACATGTAAAGCATATATTTAATGTTGAGAATGTTGTAAAATACACTATAGTCTTTTGTTTACTTACTTTTACTGATTCAACCTCATGTTCTACTTGTCTGTGTAGGTTCTCAGTCATCCAGGTAATTTAATCCAAAAATAGTTACATCGAGGGCAACTGTATGGAATTGGTCTTTTGAAGATGTTTCACCTCTCATTCAAGAGGCTGAAGAACTGAAGTAACCTCTTGGATGAGAGATGAAACGTCTTTAAAAAAAAAACCTACTCCGTCCACATGTTCTAGTTATTTCTCTGGATCTGATTTGTCAGGGTCAACAGTGATAAGTGATTTCTTTCTTTCTACTGAGTGGGCTCTACCTTGTTATGGAAGTACTGATGGTCGTACTGGTGCAGAGGTTGTCCGTCCAGCAGGATCTGCCCCTCTCCAGGTTCATACAGCCTCTTCAGGAGGCTGACACAGGATGTTTTTCCACTGCCACTGCTACCGATGAGGGCTGTTATGGTTCCAGGCTGCAGCTGCATGGACACTGACTGAAGATCAGATGTTTTTGATGAAATTATTCAATTGAAGAATAAGCCATGTTTCATAGAATTACACAACCACAATGATTATGCAGAGAAAAAGGAATCAAACCCTTACATTCAGCACTACTGTATCTTGACTTGAAGGGTAGCTGAAGGTGACATTTTGGAAATCAATTCTTCCCTGCAGATTCTCTGGAGCCAAGTCTCCAGCCTTCTTACACTTTGGCGTCCTGTCGAGATAACTAACCACTTTGGCGATGACTCCAACTGTGGACACGATTCCTCCGTAGCCTAACAGAATCTCCTGTTAGAAAAGAAAAAGAAAAAGTCTGTGTGAGAATAACCTTTTTCCTTACATGTTTTTTCTCTTCTAATTGAAACATTATATGTAAAACTGCCATCACCCTTAAGTTCACAGACATGGGTTTTTGGTATAGGATGAAGGAAACCAGACTTCCGACACTGAGTTGTCCCGAGGAGATGAGGTTGTGAGCTTGCACCAGCATCAAAACATTTATCACCAGACTCACCAGCTGTTTTAGAAAAGAGGGAAATATTCACATGGAAGTCAAACAATTATTTATCTAAGAACAACTGGGGACATGAGCAGTGCTCTCTAAATCAGTAAATAATAAAACGAATTAATGTTGCCTTTAGCTCATGCTTCTGACATTATTACAAAAATAGGTTGATTGACATGATTACTGAGAGTTATTGTGGTCAGAAAGGTTGTTACATCTTTAAAACGATCTAAAGGGTCAAATCTGTTATTAAACAGGAAAAGAAACAATGGAAGGATTTCATCAACTCATTTATCTTCTGCATTCTATGTGGTTTATCTCCAGATGATCAGCACTGTCTTCTCACCCTTCTTAAAATGAGGAAGACGGCCTTGGTGAACCCTGACCGTCTCTTGATGGAAGACATCTGGTCCACAGCCTGTTTGTACCTCTTCAGTTCTTCCATCTCACCTCTAAGGCTGCGAACTGTTCGGATGCCAGTGATGGTCTGCGTAGCCAGTTTTTTTATCCTAGCTTGACAGTCCCTGAGCTGGTCCTTCAGCTCCTGTTTGACCATAAACACCAGGACTCACTCACTAAAAATCAGGATGTAACAGGTTTAAGTTCTGTTTAAGTTCTACATCCATATTCCACACCTACCTTAGATAAAGTATTGTATTTATTCTGAATGATGGCCAAGAATGGCATCTCTATACATGTGAGAAGAGTGAGTTGCCAGGACAGACCTAACATCAGTCTGAGCATTAGGCAGGTCCTGACTACGCTGCGGACAACCACGTTGACATTCAACGCCACTGTGCGACCCATAAGGTCTACGTCCTCGTGTAGACGAGAGGAGAGCTCCCCTGGGAAAATAAAAAGAGAAATGTCTACTGTATATATCCATATTGCCACAAGAACGTTTTAACCAGTTTATACTTTCTGTGATCTTCTCACCAGGTTTGTTGTCATCAAAGAAGTTCACCTCTTGCTGCAGAAGGGTGTGAAAAAGCAGATGCTTCAGTCTCTTGTTCAGTCTGTTCAGGCTGAACATGAAGAAGCCTCCTCTCAGGCCAGAGAACAAAGCACTGTGAAAATTATTGTTACATTGACAATTAGCAGATGCTTTTATCCAATCTCTGCCCTTTGCTTGCAAGGCAGGCGTGCTATGGGAAAAAGTTAAATTTTCTCATTACCTTCCAAAACACACAAGTGCCAGCTGTGCAATGGCATAACCAAAACTGGAGTGAAGCTCCTCTCCTCTTAGCATATCAATGACCTTCCCCTGGTAAAGTGGGATGTAGGTGTCACCTGTGAGGAAATCACTGATTCTTCACTGGTGATTATTGAAAGTTCACAGATAAGGCTGCAACAACAACTTCAAATGCACTGATCTAACCATTGATTACATATAAAAATGGACAGGTAAACTCTAGACTTTTGGGTCTAAATTTTTGGCCAACATTTGACATTGAACAAAAAAAGAATCAATGAAATAAATTGCAGTCGCTTAAACATTCACAGTCGCTGACATAATTGCATGCAAAGGGTAAAAACAAAACCAAACATCAAGAACAACATTAATACTCCAAACTTACAGAAAACTCCAAGGGTGAGGAAACCAAATGCTGGAGTCAGGTAATGTGTGTCTGGTTTGAAGTATTCCACAACCCTCAGGAGCAGCTCCCTGGCGTTGTCTTTGTTGGCATCCTTTCTTCTACTATCACAAAGACCCTTTTCCCAAACCAAACAAGCCATTAAACAAGACACTGACCCCAGGAGCAGCATGCTTACATCAGGAGTTGGTCCCTTATAGGCCTCTGTAGCACTTGTTAAAAGGAACCGGCCAGTCTC
>NW_007585132.1:72300-125285 GCF_000523025.1 Cynoglossus semilaevis | reverse complement strand
CGTCAGGCTTCCCAATGGTCAATTTGGAGGTAAATGTTTGGAGAATGGCCCATTTTATTACACCAAAAACCCACACTAATGCAAGGTGGTCAAAAAATGTGCATTTTAGAATCACCAGTCCCATCCATGTCACCAAAGTAAGCACAATATCAAAAATAAAAATGAAGAATCCACATTCTGCCTTTTCCTTCATTATCCTCTGATGAATGGTCAGACTGCAGAGCACTGAAGGAAAAAACAAATTATATTTTTTAAATATTTTAAAGTAGTCAACACAGTTAATTTATTATGTTTCAATCATTTGTTTGTTTTACTTTACAGATGTGGACAAAATGTAAACAACTACACAGAAAAGAGGTCGTCTTCTGACTTCTCATCATTTTCTCGTTGAAAATTCAGCATTTCCAACATGAACAGTGACTTACATACGGTGTTTATTAATTGGTGTACTGACGCTACCAGTTGTGACACGACACGTGCGTATACTGTAGCTGTTATCATCTAAAATACTTTGTACTGCGGCTTAAATTGACCTTATCAACGTACACAACAAAAACAGTCATACATATTAAATAAAAGACAGTCATATCATTGTCATTCTGAAAGCTATTTTATGGTCTTCTCAGTTCTGCCCCTTCTTCCGCATCTGCAGTACGCGTTCAAATACATTCAAACAATGTTAGATTCGTTATAGCTGCAACCGGTGAAAAAAAATTGTTGTATAATTCATATTGTACAATTAGCACAAACAACATTTCTAAATTACTGCCGTGTTTTTGGAACCTACCGTCAGCGTATCTTTCTCTGAATGCAGTCATCCACCGTTGGCTCCTTAACTTTCACTTTCACTTTAAGTCCATAAACATGCCTTCAATTATCTTCGGCATTTTAAAACAACACGGAATAAAAGTTGGCGACATTAAACATACGTTTTTAGCTTATGCAACTAACGACTGACAAACTTGACAAAGCCTCACAAACTGTCGCACACTTTTCCTGTCATACAGTGACCACGAGATGGTGTTGTTGTTGCGTAGACTTCTTTTCGTTTTTCCAACAGCCTCTAAATCAACGTATAATATTACGGTCGTCACCTACTGTATTGGAGTGTAACAGCACAACATCGCATACATATCTGAAGTAAACAACATGTCCGATTTGGATGCAAATATTTAGTTTAATATACATGTGTGTTCGTAGCCGCGCCGCTGTCTGTCTGAAGTATCACTGTTGTTACATCTCGACCCTGTTTTGAACATTTTTTTAATTATGTCATAAGGGCAATTTGGTAGCACGATCGTTGTTAAAATCTTGCTACCAAATGTATTCTTAAACCTTTTCTTATTGTGACTAGGTAATTGCTAAGTTATTTGGCAGAACAAGTGTCCTTTTTCAGCCGTATGAAAAAACGATGCTCATTGTTAGCCACGCCTTTTATTCCCAGAATGCTTTTCACCACTGTACATAAACAGTTGAGATAAAGATATATATTTTTGAAAGTGATCATACAACTGTAAGGTATGATGAAATGGTGCGTTAAGTGTGTGAACTATACAAATCAAAGTATTGTTTGATTATATGAAACCATTACTTAAAAATATAATCTTCTTATACAGAAGGCCGAGTGACGCCCTCTACCGTTAAAAGGGCTTCCGCCAGCAATGGCACCAAGATTGTATTCATTACAGTCTTGGCTGAATCGCAATCAAAAGATTTAGGAAGCACAATTTTTAATCCCGGGATTTGTGGAGGACTTTCAGTCTTGCACATCCCTTTTACGTTGTTAAAAAGAAATGCAAGAAATAACTCCAGACTGTATGTGTGAGTATTATTATAGAGCAATATTCATGGATGCAATATGAAACACAAAATACAGCTTCGACTTCTGATCAAGGGTCGCCACAGTGGCGGTCAATGAGTATGCAGTTAAGTCACTGTAAAAAATACTCTTACCGTGGCGATATTGAAGCGTGGTCTCTTCTTCGTTTTTCTGGCAGAAAACAAACCAACTTATGACACTGACTGTATTAGAGTGTAACAAACTGACTTTAAAATTCTCAAAATATAGCAGAGTATGTCAGATTAAGGCTGATATACTTTTACAATTTGAATTGTCTGGCACACGTATACAAACTTTATTAATTTACTCACCTAGAGGGATTCAATGTTTATATTCTCCCAGACTGACATCAGGGGGTATTCTTTCTTCAGGGACTTGATAAAAAAGCAAACATTAGACAAACAAAATACTTTGTACAAGAGATAGCTGTTTTTCTAAATAGTTTTACGCAGTTCTATCAGGATCAATCCTTTCTGTACTCCAGGTTCCTTTCTGTAGTCCAAAAACCTGCAGTATGATAAGGTGTGAGTGTGAACGGGGGGTTGACCCTATCTGACCTTGTGATAAACTGGTGACCTGTCCACGGTGTACACTGCCCTCATCTAATGACAAATGGCTTCAGCTCTGTAGAAGATGAATGAATGATTAGAACAATTACTGTAAAAAATAATTGATATATAAAATAAATAAATAAAATATCACAAATAAGATAATTCAAATATTTATTACCCTCTTGATCACAATATATACATATATATACACACATATATATATATATATATATATATAAATATATACACACACACACACACACACACATATATATATATATATACTGTATATATATAAAGGATTTTGAATATAAGGTATACTTTGGCCCAAAGTGAGACAAGCTCTAAAAATAAAAATCTGTAAATGCAGAGAAACACCTATTAACAATTTTATATTCATACCTTAAGTGTTCATAATTCATTTCATTGTCAATCACTTATGGCATTAAAAGACAAGTAGTTGTGTTCAAATGTCTTAGGATAGTGCAAGGGTTCATTAACCAAGGTAAACCCACTGAACACCTACATTACATGCACGTCAGCTGATGCTGCGTCTTCAATGCCTTCCTGGTATTTGACTGAAGAAACAATTCAAACTGCTGAACTGGTAGCAATGGAACAGAAATACGTCCATGTTTCTGAAAGGGTCAAATATGATCATGTCTGAGAAATGCAGCAGAAATATCTCAAAAGGCACTGTTCTAATATGCTTGGAAATCTTGAAAAAGCATAAAAGTTTACTACAACAGTAGATTCCAAGATGTTAAGTAAGCGTTGAACGATCAACACACTATACCTTCTTCTTCAAAACTAACATACAGTAAATTCATAGCCTTCAGCAGATGTGTCTGATGCCTTCATTTCACCAACTACATGAGAAAAATGGACATTTCAAATGAGATAGCAAAAAAAAAAAATAACTTCAAGGCTACATTGTTTCATAAAAAGAAAAACCAAACAGGCAAATGTAATGACCATATGATATAACCAACTGATCCAATCTTAATGTAAAATAATCAAAGGACTAGGACAAATAATGATCCTGGTGTCTAACATTGTCTCATAAAGCTAAACCTGAGTCAAATTACTCTGGTAAAGTATTCTGTACTCCATACCAGTTAATAAAGGTCTGGTCCAAGACTCACAGTTGGTTCAAGGGCTACAGTTACATCCATTTGTAACTGTGTCAAAAACACTGGCTGAAGTGGCAAAATGAAGTGTGGATCACCAGTGTGTCTTACACCTGAAAGATTACATCCTCAAAGTTCTTATTTTTCTAGAAACCAGAGAAACACAATTAAAGTGGGGCAAAAAAAAAAAAAAAATAGAACAGATTAAAACAATAGCAATAAGTATCAGGGCAAAATGACATATTGTTGGTGAGTTTACCAATATTGACACTACAATGAGTCGAATAATAAATAAACTGACTTTAAAATCTTGACCTTTGAACTCCACTCTCACGGAAAAATAATCACAGATTTGCACGTGTTATAATGAATTTTATGGAGGAAATAAGGGTGGTTTGTCCGAATACTGTACTTCTCCTTTTCAAACCACTTCAGTAGCAGAGAGCAGAAACTGACAAAAGACAAGAGAAAATGAAAACTTCAAGGTTAGGTTGCGAGAAATAAAAACATTCATCGCTCTGTCCATCGAGACTGTTGTTGTGCTACTTGTCTAAGTCACCAGAACATTTTAGCAATATTTGGTGCTGGACATGCAGTAGATATGAAGTAATGTAATGTGTTGTGCTGCTGGTTGACATAGAGGTGGCAGGGGCTGTGCATCTGGAGGGAGAAGCAGAGACAGAATACTGGTGAAAATCTGTAAACAGTATCTGATTTCTGGTTAATCATTCCATTAGCAACAGTGTGTGTCTATGTATTAATGTATTCAGTAATTAACAATGCATTCTGTATTTTGGCGTTACAGCCACCAGCACTCATCATGGTCAGGAAGTTTAACAGAGCATTCCTATGTTTGTGTTTTTTTAAAACCCCAAACATAAAAAGTCTAGCCCTGTACTGCACCAGATAATTAACCATCAAAGAAAACTGATTTCAACATCCCATAATCATACCTATTTTGTAAACCAAAAATACCTGCTTTACAGTAAGTCAAAGATCAAGCAAACGTTTTGGCATTTTTTAAACCTGTACTATAGGTTCAACTATTTCATTCATAAGTCAAAATATTTAAAGACAGTTGATTAAATTTGAAATGATGTCTAACTAAAATAACTACAACACGAGAACTCTCTTCTAAAGTATAGCTTTCATATATAAATGTATCATTATATGTGTATATATATATATTTATATATATATATATGGGAACAATGTACTCCTGAATTCTACAGAGAAGTACTTTTCTCATTGGAAAAATGTCAATTTTTTCAATTTGTCTTGAAATTTGTTAACTATATAGTTTGGCCTTAAGTATCAGTTTTTAACAATAGCTTTAAAAGAAAAACTAAATACTGATTAGAAGCACATAAAATATTTAGTTCCTACAGGTTAATGAGTGTTTTGTGGCTTGATAGAATAACTGTGTGATTATGTAGCAACAATCTGCAGTCTCATTGAAAATCAACAGTACAGTCAGTTTGGCTTTTTAAGTGCATATGTGTCTGTTTTGGTTTGTAGGTTTAAGTGTCACTGTACAAATTATTATCCCCCCCCCCCCCCCAGCTTTTATGGCATATCAGATGGCTGCAGCTTATCCAACTGTGTAAACCCCAGAGTGTGTGAGGTGTCTAGCCTTTCCACCATTGAAAAGTAAACCCTGCAACATCTGGTGCGCCCGGAAAGCTGCTGCAAACAGTAGGAGATGTTTGCAAACCTGTGTGACCTCAGGATCTTTCTGTGTCAATGCTGACAAGGGCTTTGTCAAAATGAACGGCCTGCAGCCACATCAAAATCTCTGTCTCAGTTTGTCTACTAAGACAAGTACTAGACACTTTAGGGCAAATTGTGACTTTGTTGCAAATCTGCCACATAAAGACGGTGGAAGTTGAATATAGGTCCAGAGCCAGCAGATTTCAGACACTTGTGGCGTCTTCTGACCCAGCAATCGACTCCTTATCTTTGTCTCCCTCTGTGGGCACACTGCTGTAATGACAGCCAGGGGCTCCATCAGAAGCAGCTCTTTCACGGTCTGGCAGCGGGGTGGACTGACTTTGAAACTTTAAAAGTTTCTTCTCCTTCTTCTCCAGCCAGCAAAATGACACCATGAGAAACACGGCAGCCGAGGCAACAACGGCACTGCAGGCAAAGAAGACGTGGAAGTACTGGCTTGTTCTGTCAATGAGGACTCCTGAGAGAAAAAAAGAAAAATCTACAATCACTCATTAATTTTTTTCAGCTCTTCTTTCTTGGTTACCCTTTTGAAGGGGAGAATTAAATATAACCATCACAAGCAATAAAACTCTTTTATGTTAAGAAAACTCGTGTTTGTGCCATAGATTGTAACATTTCCGATTACTTAGTTCCTAACTATATAAGGTGGGAAAAACACATGCTGCAGAAAAAAGCGCAACTTTCTCCTTTTTGCAAAAAAACATAGTTATATTTCATTATATTATATTTCTTTGACCATCAAAGAATGTGAATTTACCCTGAAAAGATGAGTTTTTACACAGTTGCCCAGACAGTCATATGAGCTATACCTGAAACATGACCCTGAAACTGCTTTTGTTGACCGTCAACCAGTCAAATGGTCATGCAAATGTCTTGTTATTAACAGCAACAGCTTGGAACAGGTGAGAGCCAGAGCTTCTATTTCTGTATTTCTGTTACTGGCATTAGACAGGGGCTTAAATGTGCACGCACGCACGCACACACACACACAGACAGACACACACGATTCCTCTGATTACAAACACATGCTGAGCAATGTTTTCTTGTAAACGGGACTCCTAGATAAACTTCTGGATATGCAGCAGGGAGTCAAGCCACACCTCTGACCCCCCACTCCCTCTCCTCCTGCTTCTTGTTCTCTTTTTTACGTATGTGTTCCAACGCCCATTATCGTTACAATTAAATCACTAAACCCATTTGTTTAGTGGAAAAGACAGTAAAGAATGGCAGAGGGGGTTACTTTTCTATCATTCTATGGTTGTTTGTATGTTTGTATTTATATTTCTGAATGTATGCTCTACCTGTATGTGTGGATACTGTATCTCTTAATAAAAATTCAAAGTGATAGCTGAGATTAGCTCATATTTTCCAGCGTATTACTGCTTATTTTCTCTGCAGTGTGAACAAGTGGAGAGCGATTACACTGTAGTTCTGACTCCTATACTGTACTACATCTATAGCTCCCAGACACCAGGATTCCTAAACATCTGACCTGCTGGAGGGTTGCACATACAGCAGTGATGATACTCCATGACTTTGTTGTCAGTCAGTTACCCTTCACTTTTTCTTTACATTACCTGCCAGAGGAGGACCAATGAGCAGAGTGATGCTCTCCATGACAGCGAGAAGACCAAGGGCAGAGGGAAAGCGACTCATCTCCACAATATCCATGAGGACGGTATACATCAGGGAGCCCACCAAACTCATGGAGAGCCCATAGGTCAGCACATAAGCCAGCAGCACAGGGAAGCTGGCTCCGATGCAGCAGATACTGTTACTGAGTCCGTTGACCAGCAAAGCTGCGGCAAATACATACACATGTCGGCCCTTAAACCAGGGCATGCTGAAAACTATACCTATAGGAGGCCGCACCACTATGTTCACGATTCCGAGTATGGAAAGCAGCAGAGCTGCCCGGTCCTGGTCCATGTTGTTAGCGGTGGCGTAGGGGACCAGATACACTAAGGGCACTACAAAGCCAAGCATCATCCAGGTGATGGCTATGGAGTACAAACAGTAACGGCGGTTGTTGCAGAACTGATCAAAGGCCATGTGTTTGCTCAGGGAAGCCACCAGCCAGCGCCACGTTGTCCTCACCCAGCCTTCATCCTTTCTCACTTTGTCCTCCTTTGGTGCAGGAGGCCCAAGGTTCATGAGCGGCTGCCCTCGAGGCACAGGAGGCTGGAGCGGTCTCATCACTGCGCCGCACACACAGCAGTTAAGAAGAACGGCACCCAGAACGAGGAAGCTTCCTCTCCAGCCTAATTCACTATGGAGGTAGTTACCCAGGAAAGGCAGAGTACACAGTCCCAGAGCCGTGCCCGTGGAGGACATGGCATTAGCAAACGCACGGCGGCGCACAAAGTAATGTCCAAGGATTGTCACAGCTGGTTGGAAGCTGAAGCAGAACCCAAGACCTGTAAACAGAAGATGAGAGTTCACGGATTCTTCAATGATTAAAGGTTCTTACACCTTTTTATCAAATCAAAATCAAGGAACCAAATGCAAGGCATGTTGTCTAACAATTGGCTCCAACTTAAGTTTAAGCTACTTTTGGAGCATCATCTTTAGAGGATTTTAATCTATTGATGGCTGATTTTAGACATTATGACTTACTTTTCAGTGTTCAAAAGTTGACGTATCAACAAAGTATATTTTTCTATATTTTAACCATAATGGACATTGCTATATATTTTAAGGCTACTGAGTGTCTTTTGAAGACTTTTGTAGGAAATTACTAGTATGTACATTAGTACATTCTAATAGTAATAATAAATAAATTGCAAAGCAACTTTTATATAAACTAACTAAACTTAATTATCTTATCTACCGACATAGTGCTCGCTGCTGGAAAAACCTGCTGCTAACTAAAACCATGGCAGCAAGCTCATCCCCACTTCAGCAAATTACTTAGTTTACAGGGGGGGGAACAATATTTGTCTGTAGGTATAGGAAACAACAATTCACTAAAAGTCACACAGAAACACAAGAGGTCAGATTACACCATAAAAACCTGTACAACTGATCGATATTATCCTGATGACAGAGAAAGGCAAAACATTGAGTGTTAACTTTCACTTTGACCTCAAAAGGAAATGGTTTCCTGGTCTTGATAACAAGTCCTTCCCAGAAAATGCAAAAGTCTAGGCAGTGAATATATTACGTTTCTATTTCAGATTCTTATGTTTCTGTGTGTTTTTTTTTCTATAAGGAAGGAAAGGAAGGAAAGTGAACTCCTTGTCATTGTGACACAGCACACCACTGCACACAACCAAATGTGACCTCTGCTTTTAACCCATCACCAAAGTGAACAGTGGGCAGCTTTAAGAGCCTGTGGAGCAGTGTGTGGGGACGGTGCCTTGCTCAGAGCACCTCAGTGGTAACTTGGCAGTCAACAGTAGCTTATAGTTGTTTAAGCCACTGTTACAGGGATCTTAGAGCTTGGAGTTGCTAATGTGTGATTATGTCAGGATGAAGTGCTTAGAGTTTAAAGGCAAAGTCAGAATCACTACAAAACATTTCATTGGAATCTGAATAAATTCCCATAACATTTTATAAGTCTGAGTTACTAAAGAGGTGTAAAGTGAGTCAAAATCAGATTCAGAACTAAGTTAGGACCTGAGAATTCTTAGTCCAAATCAATAAAGAAAAACACTTGCAGCCTAAGTCAGGAATCTTGGATTCACTTTAATGCTTAAGGTCATTTACCTGCTCCACTGTAGGTTTGCCCATTATTTACGTGGGCTAGTGTGCAGCAGTGGGTTACCATGGTTGTCGAGTGCCTGTTGGTGTAATAAATGGACTTAATGTTTGCTCACCTGTAATAACCCCAGCTGTGACATAAACCTGGGCGATGGAGCGGGAAAACGAGCTGGCAGCCATTCCAAGGCCACTCAGGACTCCCCCCAACATGACTGTAGCTCTGCAGCCAAATCTCTCCACCAACAAACTGCAGAGGGGACCTGAGAATAAAATGTCATTTAATTCAATGCAGAAAAGCAAAAAAAAAAAAAAAATGGATGGACCTCCCCCCACCCCCTGTGATCCGTGTTCCATATTAGACTTTCCTAATTTGTATCAGTTGACTCTATTAAGTACTTCAAGCAGCAGAGTCAAAATTGTTTCTCTAATTTTCTTATGACAAATCAGCAAAAACCCTGACAAAGCTTAGTCTGAAGCATATACTGTAAGTCATTTTGTACTCATCCATTACTTCATTTACTCCCTGCACATACTCACCAACAATATATGATTAGGGCTGTGGTGTAACATTGCCTCAGCCTCCTCCTGTAGGGGGATATTTGTCGGTGAAAGGTCAAGAGTATTACATTTCCTCTTCTTCTACCCTTGCTTTCACATAATACATCTGCCAAGTACTGGTGTGAATTATTATAAAGATTTGAGGATCAACACTCTGATCTGTGTGAGAATACTTCAACCTTAAAAGCTTCTGTTCTTCACACGAAAGAGGGAACTGAAAGTCTGCATGCCAAACTTCACCCTGCAAGAATGCTGTAATCTTGAACCCTGTTCAGACCTGCTAATAATGTTCATCCAGACCTCCAGGTAGTTCTAGGCTGAATGCTGCTAAAATATTGTAAATGTGTCTGCAAAACTCAAAATTTGAGGGAATCTTCACAGCAAACCAGCTAAAACTAAAACACAGGCTGACTATGTATGTACATAATAACCAACCAACAAAATGAGACCTGTTCAAATACTGGGTCTTAGTCAGCCTCCAAATGGACTGTGGTACACAGTACCTGACATACAAGCCATGCAAAACACAACTCAACCTGACTAAAGGTACAAAAGAGGCTAACCAGTATACAGTCCTGAAAGTACAAACAAAAACATCAACAACAACAAAAGAGCCAATAAATGAAAGTTCCATGTGTACTGCAGTAGTACAAGTTGTGATTTTGTTGTGTTTTTTCCTGGTAATTGTATCGTGTGTGCGTCATGTATCACTTCTCATGATGAATAAAGCACATGACGGGTTTGACATCATCTCATCAACCAGGGAATAGCAGCCACATTTCATTGTTAAATTATTGTTGATTCTGTCATTTTTAAAATTAAATCTCTAGTTTAAAAACTTAAACTTAAAAATCAACTGTTTGTGGTTTCAGGACAATACAAAGCATTGCAAAATGGATGATGACTCGCTACATAGTGTTGACATGTTGGACAATTACTGCAATGTCATGTTCCTTCCAGGAACAAATAATTTTTTTTAGATAAGAGCTTGAGGCACCCACGCATTCACTTTGATACATTGGGCATATTTTATGTGACTTTTTTTATAGTCTACCTTTATGGTCTAATCTCATGCACATTACACAATGTTTGTGTTGACAAAACAAAGTGGGCAAAGACTTTCTTTCTGCACAGTAATCATGACTTGAACACCAAAGCAGCACCTCTGTACCACTAAACACCAGATGTAGCAATTATTATTAAAAATGAAGATAATTTTGTATATGTAACTAAGACTTCGTAGGCTTCATTTTATTATCTATGCTTTTATCCAAATCATAGTCATAAAGCCAATGAATGATTTACTCAGGTTGTAATTTGCAGTATCATTGGCATGTGATCTTTTTTATTTGGAAAGTGCTCAAAAGCCTGCATGGCTAACATTACATTTTTAAGGTGTCACTGTACACATGGGATGTTTAATTTAGCAGAGAAATAATACAAGTAAATAATTTAACAAAAAATGTGTAAGTCAATATTTATGGTCTCCATGGTGATGATTTCAGTTTTACGTTCCGCAGACTAATGATTTCTACTCAAACAATTATATTGATGTTGCCTTTAAATTATCATGTTTACTGTTGACAAAAAAGAAAAAAAATATATTATTAGTAGTCATCAAATAATTCAGTATTGAGTTTGAAATTCCAGCACTCTAACAACTCATTGGCGCACACCCTGTCACTTAAGTGTGAAGTTAAAGCAGGTTATGGTCTGGAAACAAAATACCAGCGGGTCATTGTTACATTCCTCTCACACAAAAACAACCTGGGGGTTAGAGGCGCTGAAGGGCAAATTGTTTGAGTAACGTCCTCCTGTAGCTCAATTAAATAGAGAGATTTGTCAACTGTTTCTTAATAATACACAGGTTAATTGAACAATGTAAATTAGTAACAGACTAAAGTAAACAATGTTCAGTGTTGGACTCAAAGTGTTGATGAACTCTCTGCCTTACCTCCTGCATGAAGCACTGATGTCATGATGGAGGGCACCCAGGAGGTAGCACTGTTGGACGCATCAAAGTCATTCTGCAGGTCGTTGTAAAAGATCCCCATACACGATGGGAAGGCTAGGGTCAAAGCCAGGACTAGTGTGGTGGCGACCAGCACCACCCAGCCCCAGCCACCATCTGGAGCAGTGACTGACCCTCCGTCAGCCATGGAGTCTCTGTCCTTTTCTGTCCCCCTCCCCTCCTTGCTGGATTCACAGTTGTTGGCCTTGTAGATTTTCTCATGATCCATTGCATTGTTGGCCTGCTCACATTTGCTGCTAGACTCCAAATGCAGAAGTGGATCAGTCGTCCCACTGATTCCATTTCCCTGAGTCATTGTCTACTGGGCAGGTCAGGCAGGCCTCCTGTGTTAGTTTGGCGGGGTGTGTGAGAACTGTTGCTGTCCATGTCAGTGTAACTGCTGAGTCTGTTTTCTGATACCTCTGTAAACAGAAAGAGAGAAGTCCATTCGACGGTGTGATGCAGCTGGAGTAGTGAATGGTCCTGGACCTGTCAGCCTGATGTAGAGGTATGACTTTGTTCACAATTTTTCCTGGACTCAAATTACTTAGGTCAATGCAAAGTTCCTGCAGAATCTTACATGTTTACTTAAGGACGGTTGATGGTAGCAGTATAATAAATATGATGAATTGTGCTAAAATTCATCAATGTTTGTGATTCATCTTTTTAATGAATCAGGTTTAATGCATTTAACCTGTTTCATTGTTTTTAATGTTGTATTGTTATATGCTGCTTGATTGGATAAAAACATTTTATTCAAATCCAGCTTAGGCAACATCTAAGGTTAAATTAGATCAATTTCACAAATTACAGTATCTATTGGGGGCAATTTATTGATGTTTAACTTTAAACTACACAGACTGATTAATTAAATTTTTTTTATTATTATTTTGATACAGCACATCACAAAATGTGACCTGTTGCCTTAAAGACAAAGGTCCACTTGGTTAAGCACCAGGCCACCACTGTCACTGCTACTCAGATATGATACTGATGGCTATGTTAAAAGAACAGCCTGAAAGGTCAAAAAACAATCATACTTTGATGTAAAGCAAACACGTCCAGCATGAGACAAACACGTGCTTGTGTGAAAACCATTGAATAAATAGTTCTCTGTTCAAAAGTGATTCCTCCCTGCCACGCCAGAAGACTTTTTATACCATGTCAACATGAACCAACCACAGAGCAGAGAAACAGCCAATAAGAGTTCGATTCATAAGAAAATGATACACTATTCAATTAGGAACGAAATTAAAATAATCCCACATTTTATCAGTTGTTGGCTATCGAGCTAGATGATACAACAGCTTCCGCTTGGACAACTCCTAAATTTACTTTAGTGAAACAAAGCCAACATGCTCATTGCTTACCCCTGCTGGAATGAAATGCATACATAAAATATACATACATGGTGTTAGTTAGCTCTAATCTGTGTATCATTTTTTGGGTTGCTTTACATTCCACTCTGTCAGCCTGCTATCAAGAAGTAAAAAAGAAAGTAAAAAACATACAAACCACTTCCTTCTTTCTTAACTCATCTTCTTTGCCGTGAAAAAACATGTCTCAATTCTCCAAGTGTTTCTATCTTACATAACATTAGTAATAAAAAACACTAAGATGAATGATTGTGCCTAGACTAATGGGCCTAGATGGACAGCACCAAGGAGCCCTGGTCCAACAAGAGGACCCGTTGCTTGTATGCTCTTGAGTAGGTTTTGTGTCTGCTCTTGTAAATGAATGCATAGATACATTACTGACATCATGTAACATGGATGCTCATTACATTACCTCACATCACATCACATAACATTAGTAACAAGACAATAGGATCATTCTTCACAAAACCAAGTAGCAGTGCACACAACAATGTGGTTTGGTGATTCAGTTATGGTGTTGCTTTACATCAAGAACCTCAACCAATTACTTTATTATACTATAAGAAATTACTGAAAACCAGGTCATGGTCCCATTCATGTATCCCCCACCCCCCACCTCTGCTCCTCTATCTGCTACTACATTATATTGTCTGTACATATATGTGTAATTTTAAAGTCTTAAAGTCTTAGGGTAAAAGGTACACATATTTAAATATTAATATTTTAATGTAGCGTGTTCTTACTTTTTTTTCAACGAAAAAAGGGAATCTACACACCATTCTCACTGTACTTGTATCACTAGATTAGAGGTAATTCTGATTTAAAACGATGACACATTATTGGCTTTGAAACTAAGATAAATACTTTAGTATAATAATATAAAATGTAACCTATTCAAGACGGCGCCTTCCCTTGGACTCACCAGTGTGCAGTGTGATTTCGGGTGAGACTGCTGCACCTGCGAACCGGTAACGGATAAGCGGACGAAAATGGTTGGATAATAAGTATTTAGGTATGCGAGATGTTATCTTTTTTCGGGAAGTCTGCCCTGCAGGTCAGCAATGGAATTGTACCCAAAACTGCACTTAAGGGTTGCTCAAAAAGTACTTTGTATGCATCATATACTGTGACACAACTAAAAAACTGATATTTTATTTGAAAACTATTGAGGCTGCATATGCTGGGACAGGTACAGTGATAGCAAGAATAGTCACCACAACATGTTGACTAATTTGATTTAATGACCTAAATTAATCCCTTTCTCTCCTTTTAAAGCCCTTATTGCACTTCATGCAAGTATAAAGAGTGGAGAACACCGTATGAAAACTATTGAGAAAATGAACATATAATGTGACCTGTTAGCACCGTCTTTACCCACATGTCGACAAATACTTATTTCTACTTGCATACGTAAATATAGCTTTCGCAATAAAAACAGTAATTTACGGAGTAAAGCCACAGTTTAAAAAATAAAAACAACTTATGAAACGAATATCAAACCGAGTTTTTTTTCATCAGTCTGACAGATAATCCTCCGCATCACTGTTCAAGCACGTCCGCCGCGAAGAAGACGCGTGTTTACCTAAGCTATTTTTGTGAGTAGTTGTACTCTAATAAATGCTTATAAATATATGGGTAAATTAAAATAAATTACTCACCGTTTTAGTATGTTGGGGAGGTCTCCGTAAATTCGAGCATAGTCAACTGAAGTGTCGAGGAAAAGACCAGCCCTAGCAGCACTAGCAGCTTCCACCGCCGTGGGTCCGCTCGAATACCATCTCAGTGACCTGCCCGGTGGGCGGTGACTGCTGCAACCGTACATAATACACTGTAACAAAGCAAATAATAAATGCACTGTATTGATTATTTTCAAACTTTCAGTTTACTTATTCTTATCAGTAAATAAGATATAATGACTCATTATAAAACACAGACAAAAATCGAATTATTAGGGCTGTTAAATGTGTTTTTACAAAAGTAAATATATCATAATGCATAATTGGTCGAAGGGAACTCTCCAGGGATTAATAAAGTTCTATCGAGCTATCTATCTATCATAAACAATTGATTTATGCATCTTCTATCAGTGTAGACTTTTAGTAGTAGTAACAAAAGGTCATTCCTATTGCTAATACTAACATATACCATCAATTACTTGAAAATGTGGAAATAAAATGCATTCAAGTCCTACTTGAATGAAAGTTTTTTTTTGTACAATTCTTTCCCAATTTTCTCCTGTACTTCATTCTATCACAATTTTATCTGGTCTAAAACACCATGAACAACTCTGCCAATCTTCTCTCTTAGTCTGAGCTCTTTTCCTGATCACCTGCCATCATGTCTGTCATAACTCTTCGCAGAGCTCCTTACTTCTGCCCTCCATCTTGACATTGATCTTAATGGTTGCTAAAACACACATAAATAAATAAACCTGTGAAAATATTTTTAAACACAGACACATTTTATGATTAAAAACCAGACATGGTTTCGTTAAAATTGTTACATGTAAAGAAACAACATCTGTAGACAAAATAAAAAAAAAAACAAAATAAATAAAAGTAAAACAATTAGACATATTGTTTTGTCAGCTTCCAAACATTTCTCCAGACAATATTCACATCTGACATCAATACTGTAGATAAATGAACACAAAGAAATTGTAAATAGGTGACTTTTTTTAGTACATTTAAATGTGTGTACAAGTGTGCATGTCCCACAAACGCATGCAGGTGCTAACAAATAAATTGGTAAAGTGACAGAGTAATTAAAAATATTTCTTGTGTGTTGTCCAGTGGGTAAACTCTTATGAATCAAGTCAGAGAGGGGAGTTGGGATTTTAAATCTGGTTACTAAGGCTAATTAGTGTTTAAAGCTAGATATAATTGTTTAGCTCATTAGTTAAACCAATGTATCGAAGAAAAGAAAGAAAAATCAACAAGGCAACAGAACATGTAAGTAGAGAACATGTTTGGTCGTAGACCAACTGTAGACCATGTTAATTCTACACCTACCAACCACAGGACCATGCCCTTTTTTTATTCCGCTGCCACCATGCATCAAATACACTTTGCACTAACACAGAGGTCAGACAAAATCCAGTACACAGCACCATAATCTCAATGCATGCTCTTCTGTTTTCACGTGCCCAATTAACAGATATATATATATATATACATATATATATATTTATACTGTTTATATATATATGCTTTTTGCAGATTTGTTAACATTGCACATCACCTGTAGATTAGCTAGTGCATCTTAAAGTAAAAACTAAAAGTTATATTTGCTTTTTGTCTTTTAAAATATTTGCTTGAGTCGACAATTATTATATTCACATTGAAAATATATAAACATCAGTGGTTCCCAACCTTTTTTGGCTTCTTAACAAAGTAAATTGAAAAAAAAGAACAGAGTCGCAGACTGTGATCCTTTACATGTTCAACAAGTTTGAAACCTCCCAATCAAGAGGGTTTTGCATCTCTTGAAAAAGAACAATCAAGGCTTCTTGGTCAGAAACATCTTAAAGAAACACAGTATTTAAGTCTTACTTAAGATGCTTAAAATGTCTCAAGAATTTTTTTTTAAATGCCTGACAAAGGAAATGACCTAGACAACTAAGAATTGTCTCAAAATGTATGTATTAGAAAATGCAACTTTATAAATTTAGTACACGTAAAAACACCATCTGGTTAATAGAGATACTGTACTTAATGTACTTTGGTAAATTGACACCAACACAGAGGACTGTGAGGGAATAATAAATGTCTGTACAAAATTAATTCCACCTTAAAGACCTGTTTCTGTTATAAATAAAAGAATATTATTCCTTATCTCATTTCTGCCAATAGACATGAAAGATAGAATTATTTTAGCTAATTTTTAATTAATGGTCCTTTAAAGAACTTTGGCCACAAAAGCAGCTCTGTAGCTCGTCTGTTTGGATCTCTTCTTCTTCTTTTTCTTTCAATGTTAGTATTTAACTCCAATGCATTTTCCCTGATATACTACTACACTAAGAAATAACCAAGTCTTCAAAGATCATTCGTATCAATAGACAATGTCAGCTAATAACACACATTGCAGAATTAATAATTACATTTTTTTCTCAGGTTGCAAAGCATCCTAAGGATGGGAACCACTGAACAACACGACCAAGGTTACAATGAAACTGGGTTCACAATGGTGACAGATACATCATAAGTGCTTTAAATGGAATCAGATGAAACAGCTTTAGCATGCAACCAAAGGATAAGATGAGGCCAAATAAATATTCAGTTTGTACCTCAATTGATTTCTGATTACAAGTGCACTGCTGGAGGTTTTTACTAAGATAGGAGGAGGAGCGAAACTGCTTCCCCAGCACTCACAGCTGCTGGAAGCACAATACAAATCAAAGTGTTTACAGCAGAGACAATCACAAGTTTGAATCTGTAGGAGTGTAAGGGATTGTGTTTGGATTTGGCTCAATGCAATGGCACAAAAAAGGTCACTCGTTTTTAATTTTATAGAAAGAGGATAGTTGGTTTGTTTGGCTTGGCTCTCAATAAAACACCAACAAGTGAAACCAAGCTTTAAACCGCATTAATCATCTCTCCTCAGGCAGATGCCGCATGGATTTTTTTTAAGGTATGAGAGGCGCCTCATGAAAGGATAGGGGCTACAACTGTGCACAACACAGGTCAAAGGCACAACACTGGACACAGACAAGAGGAAACAACAACCAAGGTGCTTTGTGAAGGTCCAGAGAACAACAAGGAAGGGGGAAAATTGCTCCTGAATGCAATATTGGAAATATTTAGCAGCACACACACAAGCACACAACTCCTTGAGGAGAATATAACTGCACGGCACACGCTTGAGGTCAAATAATAATAATAATAAAAAAAAACAGTAATAAGAAAGAAACAGTCAGGGAGCACAACAACAGCTATGGTACTTTTTCTTTAGCCTATAAATGCATTGTTTGATCATGCTTGATATAATGTAACTGCATCAAATATTTTTACAAAGGGCGGCACGTCGATGAGGTGAAACGTCACTCAAACCCTTAAACTTAATCACTTAAACCCTAACTGAGAGAAATCTCATCATCTCAGCTACATATGCACAGCTCTTGATGCAAACATGGCTTACATGTTACATTAAGTTACTCATGGACAAGTTCTATGTTGTAAAATTTTAACACTACCTAAGTTGAGACAGTTCAGAAGCCTGGTTACAACCTAGACTTAGCAAATAGATGTTGACGACTCAATTAGTGTTATTCCATGCTAGATGATGCCCAAATAAAAGTGTCACACGAGCCAGACCTGGGCCACAAACATCATCCTGTATGATGAAAACGGCAATGACTAACTTCATGTATAGCATGTTTTCAGAGAAACACTTAAGCCAGGTTTGTCTTTCTGCTGCAGGATAAAGTTCTGTTCCATTTCAAACAAAAGCTGGGTGTTCAAACTATCTGCCAGGTTCACTGACAATCTGAACTCTTCAGCTGAGGATCCTGTGGGCTTGGAAAATAAGGAGAAAACCCGTTTGCACTACAGCTGCTACAAAGTGCTGCAGAATGCAAGGAAACACAGTCATGTTGGTATAAAAATTGAAGAGTAGCAGCAGTGGTAGCTGCAAAGTGACTGAAAACGAGTGTGAAAAGAGCAAAAAGCCATGGAGAGGAGAGAGTGTTTTGGAGTTTTTGAGGCAGCTCACAGACCGGCTACAGAGATATTTCCCCGCCACGTTGCACGTTTCTGAACAAACAGAAATAACACTGAGTAATTTTCTTTGTCCCCAGTTACAATTTTAAGATATGCAAGATATCAAAGTAGGATATTTAAGTGAAAACATAGTAAGAACCTTTTTTTTCCTGTGGAACACTACAGTAAACGTGCAGCTGAAAGAAATCGTGATACTGTATTTCAGTCATAGACAGAAAGCAGAGGCACTGCATACAAAATCTCTCACCCATGTCAGAGGTTGAGGAAAGGAAAACTGATATTTCTCTTTTTAAATAAACTCCTCCACCACATTGTGTGAAAAAAATGACAACTATGATCCACAAATCAAAAATTACACCATTTGCATTCAGATTCTCATAATTTCTTCATGAAGCCTATATGGAGTTATATAAATCCCTCACATGCCTTGATATTTTGTACATACTATAAGTGTAGTCTTTTTTTAATCAATTGTTTTGTTTTGAGATAGAACATCACAGAATTTGTTCCATGTGAGAAGAAATCAATTTAAACTTGAAGACAGCCAACAAGAGGAAAGGAGGCGCCAGAATTGTTAAAACAAGATGTATGTGTATGTGAGTGTGTGTTTTACATGAGTGAACGAGTGATCAGTGATCACTCATTTGAGCTGATTCTCAAATCTGGCAAGAGTAGAGGAAATGTCACAGCACAGTGGCTCATAGAGAGCATTTGGACTCTGTGTGGGGCTGCCTTGAAATGATCCCCCTTATCCACCAACCTCTGGACCTCCTGGCTCAGCTGAGGAGTCTGGGAGCGCAGAGATGCAGACAGCCAGATACAAGAGCCACAGTTAGAGAGCCTGCACCAGGATCAGATTTATGTAAAGAAGGAGGCTCATTCAATGACAATGTGTTTGTCACTTTGCATTCTTTGAGAGTCCTGAGGAGGTTTCCACTAAATCCACAAAGCCACGTGTCTAGAGTGGGCGAAATCACTGTCAGCTGAACTGAAAATAAAAGAAATGCAGACGACCAAGAGGGAAGTGTAACAGCTTTGTGCTGGGGTTCCACCAACTCAGCCATGTCAATGACCAAAAGAAAACCATCATGCAAATTGTGTTAAACTCCTCACAAGGCTTCAAAGGAGCAGAGGAAAAAAGAAAAGTCAGATTTGTGTTGAAGAGCTGCAGGAGAAGGCTTATAATGGAGAGCCCCGCCACTATGGACAGGAACACCAATGGAGTCAAGAGGAAGGGTGAATGGGAAAGGTTGGTTGGATAATGACCACAATAATGTTTTTTGTGATGGCAGGCAGGTGTAGGTAAGGGCGTAAACTCATGAAAAATGTTCAGGGCGTTGTTTTCAACTTAAGGTGTGGTTAACTTTTCACATCCTTGAACCTCGTTCCTGGAGAATCTGGAAGAAAAGGGAATAATAAAACAAAGCCAAGCAAATCCAACTAAGGCTCAACAAGATTCTTAGGCTAAAGTCACACTGCTCCATTTCAATTTGCAACACAGGTCACTCACCTTGGCCTTTTCAGTAGGTTCGATGACAATACCGTTAGTGGAGTTGTTGAGTTCCCGAGAAACCACACATAAAAACTCAGCTTGGTCTTCATTGCCGTAGTTATATGAAGAGCCAATGCTTATGAGCTACATAAACAAGGAACAGGCAGTGTCAGTCATTTTTGAATAAAATGGTACTACAATGTTTTCTCTTAATGTTTTGTAATCTTAAATTCTTTGTCTGTGCCTCCAAGAAATTAGTTGAAAAAAAAAAACTTTAGAGAAACTACAACAGAAACATAAATATAACTACGGGATGCTTTGCTCTATTTTGTATTGTATTTTCCTTCACCTGCTCAAACTTCCAACCATCTGACATGGTTGACACCATCTGTGTGAGTTCCTCCTCTTGGCACTGCAGTACTCGATACACATGCTTCACAGGGCCCTGACGTACACAAAGACACAGTTCATTTGTACCATAAATGTATATTAGGTACCATTACACTAAAACAAAGATTGGATTTGGAATTTATCTGACAATTCTACTCCTTCCAAATGTACCTGAGATGTCCGGTTCTCATTGTCGCGTATCCTCTCTTTCACCAGCCTGACTAGTGATGCAATGTTGTAGAACTCGGCTTCTTCAAGAACTCCTAAAAAAGAGAAATATTATACCTTATTGCACATGTCTTCAATGTATTGAAGTTGGATATTGAGGCGAATGGCGAATGTATTCATGATGTTATTTAGAACGTTCAATGTTTAATATTTCTAAAACATATAGCTATATAAAAATCTGTTCAATCGACCAGAAATCTGACAGCAGCCCTGCAGCTTTGTTGTTGATCCCATTACTGAATATAACATTATATATAATATTATATATATTATATAATATTAGCATTCGTTTAATGTTGGGTCTTTGTTGACTTTACCTTCTTCAGCCAGGTTTTTGTCCATGATCAGTTTTCCATGTCGGAGGTAATTTAGGATTGGCCCAAAGTATGTAGGGTCCCTGTCGATCAGGTACGCTCCTGTTTCATCCTGTAATAACAATTCATTTTACTTAATATATTCAATATAAATCCCAGTAAAAAGCTGTTGAAATGTCACATCTACTACAAGTAGATCTACTAATCTATTAATATCTACTAATAGTGCCTACTATTTAGTTGTAATACATTAGGACGCTTATCTGTTTACTGTTGGAAGTCAAGGTGGATCTAGAATTAGAGTAATTTAAATAGATCTGGACCATTTATAAGAGTATTGACTCACTTTGTCGGAATCCAGGTCCGGGTCTTCCTGACACAGTCGAAACAAGAAGGACTTAGGGTCCCTGCATAACGTCTGCTTGGTCGTGATAAAGTAGGTCCCACCGACATTGAGTCGAACCCAGCGTGAGCCCGGCTTGTCACCCGGTTCTGACGGCGATCCCGGGTTACTCTTCCCTGGGAAACCGAACACCGAGCGTCCTGCACCGCTGCAACCGCTCGACACCGCTCCGGGACTAAGCTGGCTGCTGCGAACAGGAACCATGAGTGTGGGCGAAGCAAGGCGCACGGAGCCGCGGACGTCACGGTGCTCCGGCTGGTCTATGGGGCCAGTACCGCTCGGTTCCACGACATGCAGTTCTGCCATGTTTCTTTTCCTTTTTCTTCTTCACCAGTCAAACACTCAATAACTGCACTAATAGCTAACAGCACACTGCGGGGAAACAGCCCCCTTTCCACCAAATAGTAAACACTGCGAGCTTATTTTTCTCCGACGGACAGGCTTTCATCGGGGCGTTGCTGCTCACACTCGACAGCCTTTACCTCCACACGCGAAAAGACGAGTATCTGATAATATTACAACATGAGAGATGTTGCAAGCATTACGTTTAATATTTTTTTCTCAACAAATATTGCTCATTCTTGTCTATTCAAACGTTAATCACAGAAACATAATGCTTCCGGGCTGTGACGTTATTATTGTTTACTTCCGTCATGTCATGGAGTTTCAAAATAAAATGTGTTCAAGCTGTAGAATACTAACGCTTTACGTCTGATCAATAGACGAATATAACGAGTTCAGATATCGAAATAATGGGGTTGAGCACTAGATTTGTTTAAAATTAATTTAAGATGTATTTTTTAATTTGCTTGTAAAAATGTAAAGTAAATATATATGTAGTACATATATAAAGTAATATAAAGTATAGTTAGGTGAAATCTAACAAGTTTACAAAAGAGCAATAAATGGCCATGATGATAAACTGATAAACAAATTTACAATTAAAGATTACCTCAAGCTGTTGAATATATGTCAATAATTATAACATGGGACAATATCCATTGAAAGACTATATAATATAACGAAGTTGGCAAAGAAAAACGTAATTACAGACAACTGAATATCATATCACATAAATGTTCAAAGGGTTTTGCATTGAAGATGTTTGAAAAAAGTTGTACAGTATATACACAATTGTTTTAGTATCCTGCAAACCTAACGTTTGTATGTTTTATGGTTACTTTTCACGTATTCACAAGTCTAACGAAGCTTTTTTTTATTTGCCACATACACTGTGGGGGCAGTGTTGCAATGTAAGGACATCGAAAACGACAGGCACCACTACTAAAGAAGAGTTTGACTAGTAGCAGGCGCGCTGTCTCATCTCTGATACAGTTTACACTGATGTTGTGTTTGTTGTCACATTGCTGACAGGTTAGTGCTCAGACGCGGATTTGTTATGTTATAACACGTGCAATTACTGAAGAACAGTATTTTTGCACTTGAACGATATGCGTCGTTCTGAAATACTTAGCTCGTTAGCATCATCCAGGCTCGTTTACCTCAAATGATTTAGGCTAGTTAGCCTGATAGCAACAAATAAGAATTGTTTACTCTTTTTTGCGGTAACGACAGTGTAATTAGTGCACGCATATATGTATGTATGTATACAACTAATTACAGCATACAGAATGTACAACTAAAGGCTACCAGGTCTATTGCTAATTTTGATAGCGTTTCTATTGACAATACTTTAATCATTAATTATCACTTATCATTTGTTTTTAACAGCTTGTTAACAAAATGTTACAATAATTTACTTATGTTGTTCTTTCAGCTGCTTGAGCCATGAGTGAGTATAAGATTCATCATGACGTAAACGAATTGCTCAGCCTACTTCATGTCCGAGGAGGTGATGGAGCTGAAGGTTACATTGACTTACTGCAGAAACACAGGACTCCTTATGTCACCACGACTGTCTCTGCTCACAGTGCAAAGGTTGGCAATTTTCTTTTCGCAATATTTGTACAATCCTTAAAACACAAGACATTTGTGACAGTAGAAATTATTGATGTGACATTTCTGGAATTAAATGAGTAGGGAAAAAATCCTACTGCAAATGAATAATCTCAGTCTACAACGTCTGACTGCCTCACGTTCAAAGAATTCCAATTCATAAGAGAAGCAATGAATACGAAGAAACCTTTGATACTTTGAAGTGTAGTATCCAAGAAAAATGCAATGTATAGGCGTTTTGATACTCTAATCTACACTGCAGTGTACAAGAGCAGGAATCTAGTATTATAAATGCTTTTTTTTTTACTAGAAAGATAAAGTTCACACCAAGACTAAATGCATTCTATACAGAGTGGATGTAACCTGGCAGTAATGTTATTATTTGTGTTTCAACACTAATAATAATTAACTTACGAGACGGTGAGCTCAAAGGGAACATGAAGAAGTGGCGTCCTCGAACCAGCGTGGTGAGTGGAAGACCTTACAGGATGTGTCCATCTATAAAGTCTGAAGAAGCCAGGAGTTATCGCACCTAAAATGTATCAAGTGTCCATTGACAAACATAAACATGACATACAAAATAAAATGAGGAAAAATACTTACTAGTCCTTAAGTGGTAACCAGTTAAAAAACAAACAGGTGAATGATTCTAACCCTTTAAGTAAACAGAATCTTGTGAGTTAACAAACAGGACAGTGGAGTTTGTGTGCCTTTTGTCATACCATTATGTTTTTAAATGCGGAACATTTTTTATTTAAGGTCAAATTGGCAGAGTTCTCTGATACTCCTGAAGACTTCCTGAGAAAGTATGAAGAGCTGAAGTCCAAAAATGTCCGAAACCTCGACCCTTTGGTCTATTTGCTCTCCAAACTCTGCGAGGATAAAGAGGTAATCAAGCACATAATGGAAAAATATACATAACTTTTCACGCACAGTAATTACATATAAAGTGTTAAAAAGGTACTAAATAAGAGATGTTTTGATGTAGCAAAGGTAAAGTAAAATATATAGTAATAGTAATTAGTGTGATGTTTTGAGACCTGACCCTCTCACAGAAAATTTTGAAGCAAGCATAAATGGATTGTAAAACATTAATATAATGTACCAACCAAAGTGGTGCATTTAGCTCAACATGAAACCAAAACATGTATTTATTTAGAATATTTTTCTGCAGACGCTTCAGTGTCTGCAGCAGAATGCCAAAGAAAGAGCAGATTCATCAGCAAACACAACATCCACAACCACAGCCAGTTACACTCTGCCTCAGACCACCACCAAGATATCAATGCAGGAACTGGAGGAGCTGCGGAAGAAGCTCGGCAATGTTACAGCCAGCTCCAGTGCTCCACTGGTTAGTATTTTATTCTCAGATCCAGTGACATTTAAAACTTACTGTTAACTTGAGAAAACAAAATAAACAAAAGGCATCCATAAAACCATACACTGTAATCAATGCATCCTGTTATTCACTGCCTGTAGCCTGCTGAAGTAACAAGGAAGATGTTGAGAGACAAGCACAACAAGAAAAACCCTACCCAGCCCATTCCTGTGTTTCCTAACTGGGTCTACGACCGTCCTGCTCTCCTTGGTGACTTTATCACCAGCCCCAACCCTCCAGGAGATCCAAATGTGCCCGTTGGTGAGATATTTGCAAAAGTACACAATTTATCAATGCTGTTCGCACACTTCAGAAATTAAGGGGTACAGCAAATGAGGGTACAGCAACACAGAGATTACAATTATTACTTTGGCAACAGTATAATTAAGCAGCCTGATCCCTGATCTGATGTCATGGTGAAATCCAGCAGTTACAAAGGTAAAGATTTTTTCCCAAACAAATGCACTACCAAGTGTTCACAATGCAGAGGTTTGATAAAACAAAGCTCAGGATTTAACATGTAATAAGAAAGTATAGTGTAAAATTTCATGGCGTTATTGTTGGTCCTAATAACACATGCCCTCAGGTACAATGCCCTTGGCTGCTCAAGAACAAACTCTGGTGGAAGATCTGCTCTTTGTCCTGATTGGAGTTGATGGCAGAGACATTACAGCTCAGCCTGTCCTGGGGAGACAGAACCGCTCCTTCATTGTTGATTCAACACTGGACCTCTCTGTCAAAGAGCTGGTTAACAGAATACTACCAGTGGCTTCATATTACTCCACTGTGACACGGTGAGTGTATAAAATGCTCTCTTTAGTTTGTTACTGTGCTATTAAAAACACTATTAAACTGTGTGCCTCAGTTTTATCGAGGAGAAGTCATCCTTTGAGTATGGCCAGGTGAACCACGCTCTCACTGCTGCAATGAGAACTCTAATGAAGGAATACCTGATCCTGGTCACTCAGCTGGAACACCTCCAGCGACAGGGCCTGCTGTCTCTGCAGAAGCTGTGGTTCTATATTCAGCCCACCATGAGGACCATGGAGATACTAGCATCTATTGGTACCAAATATTTTATTATCTTTATAGAATGTTTTGGCACTGAAATTAAATGAATTTCTAAGTAACATTATTGTCATTTGTAGTTAGTTTTTAGCTGTATTTTCAATATAAACACTCATAGAAAAAAATGTTACAATGTTACATGAAAGTTTTAAGCCAATATTTTTCCCAATATTGGCATAAAACTGAAGGACAGTGAGACACTTCAGCTTCTCTTTGAACGATAGCTCCTCATTTAAACCACTAGAGGGCTGCGTAACCTAGGTTTTTGTTTCGGCTTAGAAAGCACAATTTTTGTCTGTCTCTCTCCTGTTGATTCCTCAACAGTTTAGAGAGTGTAGTTTGTTTATTATTTAACAAATACCTTTAGAAAATGAAATAAATTTTATTCCATTACTTTTTTCAGCATCCTCGCTGGATAAAGGAGAGTGTATGGGTGGGTCAACACTGAGTCTCCTGCATGATCGAACATTCAACTACACTGGAGATAGCCAGGCTCAGGAACTGTGTCTTTACCTCACCAAAGCAGCCAGTGTCCCTTACTTTGAAATACTAGAGAAGTGGATCTATAGGGGAATCATCAAAGATCCATACAGGTGCACCCCTATCAGGAGCAATCCATGAACGATGAAGTACCATGAAATGAAATGATGAAATACCAGTGAGTCGGCCTGATTTACATATACTGTGTACCTGCAGTGAGTTCATGGTGGAGGAGCACGAGCTGCAGAAGGAGAAGATTCAGGAAGACTACAATGACAAGTACTGGGACCAGAGATACACCATTGTACAGCACCGTATTCCCTCTTTTTTACAGAAAATGGCAGACAAAATATTAAGTACAGGTAAAGCCCTAAATGCAGAACAACACTCCAGAGTTCAGATGGGACAAGAAAGTTTTTTTTTTGTTTTTTTTTTATGTCTAAAATCTTTTTTAGGCAAATACCTCAATGTGGTACGGGAGTGTGGTCGAGATGTGACGTGCCCAGATGCTAAGGAGGTTCTGTACACTTTAAAGGAACGGGCCTACGTGGAGCAGATAGAAAAGGCCTACAACTATGCCAGCAAAGTTCTGCTGGACTTCCTTATGGAAGAAAAGGAGCTGGTGTCACGCCTGAGGTAAATAATCCTGATTTATTTATTAGGCTGTCAAAATAAATGCAGTAGTCATAGTAAATCATTATTGGCTCTGTATACTAGGGATGTCTGATATTAACTGATTTTCTACTTCCTTTTTGGTGCGGGTGGGGGGGATTCCACACAGATCCATTAAACACTACTTTTTGATGGACAAAGGTGATTTCTTTGTACACTTCATGGACCTGACAGAGGAGGAGCTCAAAAAGCCAGTGGACGATATTGTTCCTCCCAGGTTGGAGGCCCTGCTGGAGCTCGCTCTAAGAATGAGCACAGCCAACACTGATCCTTTCAAAGATGACCTCAAGGTAGGTGTTTTTTAGTTAACTGATAAGAATTAGCAGTAAAGATTGCCTGCAAAACTACTTGTTGATGCTAGTGTCTAAACAGCCAATTGAGTCGCAGCAACAGTAAAAAAGGTGATAAAAATGATACTGTTATGTTATGCTGTGTTCGCCCCCAACTGTCTGAGATCAGAAGACTGTGGTTTGAATCTATGGTTATTTCAGTTATATAAGCTCTGTAATTTACCTAAGCATAAACTCTATGCTTATCATTATTTTCATTAATTTCACTGGTGGCGATTTTCTAATCACAAACAGCCCAACTGTTAACTTCAATGTGATTGCACTGTTTGTTTACTGTACTGCTGTATGTGTGTAGTAAAGCTGCCCCTACAGCCATATTACCTTAGGAAAGGTTTTACTCTCTGATGTATTGTAGTTCTGTTTTTATGGTACGTTTGTCACTGCATCTCAAGTGTATCTACATGATTTATGTGTAATATTCACTTATACTTTCCCACAAACAGGCAGAGAGTGAGTGCACAAGTATTGCATGCTCCCTCCTGTATGTGCTGTTTTTGCCTAGGACTATTTGGTCTATTCTTTCCAGTTATTCTGTTTTTTTGATGGACAATACTTTAAAATAAGAACAAAAATGAGCTTCTTGACATATCTACAAATAAAGCAAAGACAGACCATTATTTCATGTGTTGCGTGTTGTTAAGAAGCTCCTTTAATGTCAGAGTCACAAGTGTTTGTAACCTCACGATAAGGTCAAACCTAACAACGGGCCTCATTTACTAATGTTCCTCTAGTGTCTTGATGTTGGTCAGTTCAAGAAACAAAGGGAAAAAAGTTTACACATATGACTCTTTTTGTAGAAATCAGTGTTGGTGGATATCTGAGTCTGTGCAGAAACTGTATTTAGAGGCACCTAATCTTTCTAGTATGTGAAAATTCTAATGTAAAAGAACATGTTTTTCAAGCAAACCAACCAAGGTTTTGCTGGCCTCAACTCCATCTGAGAAAGTTTAGAATTTGTTTCCAGAGTAGGAACAAATCCCTGTCATAAAATATTGATAAAGCACAGATTTGTTTGTATGCACACTATTTTGTCTGTGCAATGATCAAATAAGACCCAGTGTTATTGGTTTGTTAATATGGAAGAATTATTGGCAATCGTTTAGCATTTACGTCATAACGTTCATCAGCTCTGACACATCAGCTCAAGGTCTTGAAATTTTTGAAAAAGCAGAAGTAACAAAGAGCAATGCAAACAGCAAATGGAAATCAACATAGACCTTCTTTTTCTCCATAATTTCACCATCCCTAGCTCCTTGCTCTCATCTTGCTTTGGTCACAGATTTATCTCATGATACTGTGTATTAGTCACGTCTGTTCACAGTGTTACTCTCTTCTTTCCACAGATTGACCTGATGCCTCATGATGTCATCACTCAGCTGCTACGGGTGCTGGCTATCGAGACCAAACAAGAAAAGGCCATAATCAATGCAGAAGCGGCCGATGTGGCCCTCAGTGGACTGGAGGCTTTTTCCTTCGACTACATAGTCAAGTGGCCGCTGTCCCTCATCATCAACAGGTAGAAAAGTGCCAGGATTTTTTAGGTGAAAGAACATTTGTCTAGTTTGTCTTGAATCAAACCCTAACAGACTCAATTTGACTGCAAGAGGCAAAGGACAGAAGAAACCACTTAAGAATAAAAGTTTCAGTCAGGGTAGAACCTCAATCATCTCTTAATGTTGGACTACAAACAACTGGAATGTCCTTGGTTTGCAGGGTTTAGCAGTTTCAACCTATACCATTTCAATCACACAGGAACTGGCATTTTCATCCGCTTATCTGTTACCGGGTCGCGGGGGCAGCAGTCTCCATGACCGCCACTCAAATCACACTGCACCGTACCAACCCCCCTGAACCTTCCTGTGGGTGGTGAGTCCACTGGAAGGTACCAACTGCCCTAACCAGGAGGTGAACCCTGGGGTTCCACACCAATGACAGAGACATTGCCTCTGAACCAAAGTGCCTCAAACTAGTTATAAGACAATAACCTCCTTGTTCAAATAATAACCAACTTTTTTAACCATGTGAGGAGGAGGAGGCTTGTTTTTTTCCCCTTGTGGACCTTTTAAACAAAGGTCTACTTGCCAACCATGGAGTTCCCCCTTGTGGGGTTAACAACTACTTTGGTCATGATTTGGAGACTTTACAACTACACTCATACTGTACTAAGCAAGACTTAAAATATCTAATGTAACTCTGTGCCTTAGAGAATCTGTGTACTGTATGTTTAGACACATGGAATCAGCTGTGTTTGCCTTTTCCAATTGGATTTAAAACTATAATCAATTAAAAAATAATAGCAACTGAATAACAAAAATAGTAAATGTGTTCTGGTTTGGTTTGTGTTCCCAGGAAAGCGTTGACGAGGTACCAAATGTTGTTCAGACACATGTTTTTTTGTAAGCACGTTGAGAGGATGCTGTGTAACGTGTGGATCAGCAACAAGGATTTCAAGCAGTACTCTTTACATTCTGCAAAATGGTGAGCTGTCTTGGTCTTTCATATGATTATTATTTTCTATAAAAGCTGCAAAACAGTCTCTACATGCCTTTAAAAAAACTCCTGTGTTTACAGGTTTGCTGCTGCATTTGCCCTGCGACAGCGCATGCTAAACTTTGTGCAGAACATCCAGTACTACATGATGTTTGAGGTGATCGAGCCCACCTGGCACATCATGGAGAACAACCTGAAGACGGTGCGAACACCTATTTCCCTGAGCTGATCTAAACTGATTGTGGCTACGCTCCTGACTTGATGTTCACAGATTGGTAACAAACTCTGTCTCTTTCTCCAGGCCTCAAACATTGATGATGTGCTCTGCCATCATACCAGCTTCTTGGACAACTGCCTGAAAGACTGTATGCTCACCAATCCCGAGCTTCTGAGGATCTTCTCCAAACTCATGTCTGTCTGCGTCATGTTTACAAACTGCATGCAGGTTTGTTTATACCAAAACTAGTGCTGTCAAAATGTGGTCTTTAATCATGTTCATCAATTTGTGATGAAGTCTGAAATTTTACTGTATTTTAAACATATTGGCAGAATGATATGAATTGTTTATCCAATAATTCCACTGTCAACCACTTAGGGACATAAGTACACATTTGATACAACCGTTACAACCAGTAAAATTTATTTGTATTAGCACAGAACCTCAGGCTTAAAAAACCCTCTCAGCTAAATCATTTTTCTTGACATTCTTACATAATAATAATTCCATCATTCGGATTGGTCACAGAATAAAAACAAACGTACATCGACCTGCTGTTGTCTGTTTCAGCTGTTTACAGACAAGTTTTTTTTTGGTCATTTTTAGGAATGTAGATTTGTTTCAATTAATCATGTTCAGTTACAATCAGAATTAATCATCCACAAGTTTAATCGACCCACAGATAGCCAGTGATTGATCACAATGATAATAATCCTTTCACAGCCCATACTAAAGCTAAAACTAACAGCCGTCATGGAAATCAACATATGAGGTTCTAACTGAATGTCATTTTCACTAATGTAGCGTTTCACTCAGAGTATGAGGTTGGAACGCCTCTCTCTCCAACAAGGAACTATAGATGGAGCTACTACTCAAAACGAACAGGCTGACGAAGCACAGAAGAAGAGGCTACCGACAAAAGTATTTACCGAAATATGACTGAGCTGAAATAAAACTTAATTACTTTATTAAATCCACAGCAACAGCACAGATGTTGAATGCGTACACTTTTTGTTGCAGTTCTTAGCTGGGAATGTGGACACCGTGCAGTCAGACTCTGGATTAGAAGTCACCATCAGCAAGTTTGACAGTAACTTCAGCATGCTGCTGCTAGACCTGCTGGACAAGCTGAGCATCTACAGCACCAATGACTGTGAACACAGCATGATCAGCATCATCTACAGGTAGAGCCTGAGCATAAAACACACTTGCTGACTTATAACAGCATTTTGTTAGGACTACAACAGTGTCACAGTCAGCACTAGGGTGCTGATTCACAATGATTTTATGCTGATATTCACATCGTCACTTGCTACCAAGTGTAGCTGTAACAGATTTAATTAGTTGTCACTAAAGATGTTGATAGAGTGAGCAAATTGATAACAGAGCAACATAAAAACTCTTAAAGCTGAACTGTTCTCCACAGCAACGCATTAACAACATCAAAGATCTTGTATTAGTAAAGAACATTACTCTGAGCTAAAAATAAGTGCGTGTAGTTTTAACACCTACAATTTATTTATTTGAGTGGTTCTCAAACTTGCTCTATTCATAATTCACACAGTCATGCCAAATTGTCCAAAACAACGTGAAGGGCTACATCTCATGACAGCATTTTGAGACACGCTGTTATAGAATAATCAATCAATATTCAATATTCAATATGGTGTACATATGCACCACAGGATGTTTACTAAGTATTCTGTAAATTGTTGTTTTTATGTTCAGTGATAATTTGTCAAAAGTTATGTTTCTATGTAATGGACAAAATTTTGTTTTCAATTTGTGCAATATTACAGACTGGACTTCAATGGATTCTACGCTGAGCGCCTGGAGAGAATGGCAGTGGAGCGGAGTCAGAAGGCAGCTGCGTAGCATGTTACCAAACCTCATCATCTAGCAATAAAGACATGTCCTGTCCTCCTGCCTGTACTACATCAGACCTACTCCAGCCACATGCATTTCCCTTATGCAGACATAGGATGTTAAGACAAAGCAGTGAGAATCTAGTGTGAATACACTATACGCCATTTGAAATGGAAAGTTTGTTCATTGCTTCACGTGTAAACCCTACAAATTGTAACTGTTATGTTAACTGGCCTCTGCAAATGTAAATGATGACACTCCCTAAGGAAGGGTCATTCAACCTGTATAGTGAAAATGTGATTGTAAAGCACTTCATTAAAAAAACTATTTACTGAGTCAAGTTTTTCAGATGTTTGCTTATTACACACTGATGTATCGTTGGCCCTTTTTGTCCTTGTGGCGAACCACTAACTGCTCAACTGCAGACAGTCATTGGCTGTCGCTGATTGAATTATTCAGTCTTATTGATATGTATGTAAATACTTTATTATGTCTTAATGATATGTGTAATGTTGAAGTCATTTCTAAGTGACACATCATGACAGACGTTTCTGGAATTCTTGTGGTCTATGACACCAACCGAAGTCATACCAGAAGTACAGCCAGACCACCTTCAAAACAAAAGTGTAATATGAAATACAATAATTGTACATTCTACAGTGTACGTGAACAATGCTGCCTTTGTGCGTTGAGATGAGATTGTTAGATTACTAGTGGCCCTGCCACACATGAACAAATCTCGTACACTACTGAGCTACAAAAACCGAGTCTACTTTAAAAATCCAAAACATCGTATAAACACAAACAGTCGTATGTCCACGGATCTCTCGGGGTGGCGGACCAACATTTGAAAACTACTTAAGATGTCCAAGAGAAACAGCTCCAGCTGAGTAAATATAAACGTTGACGGCGTGCTCTGCTCTGCTTCTTCTCACTTTAATTAAACGGAAGTTCGCATGGTTTTACTAAAGCTTGGCTGCCTTGACGGGGTCTTTCCGGTAAATCACTGAGGCGGCGATAAGCCGTACATGAAGGCGTGGCCCAAGTCAGTGATGATTCACTGTGGAGGAGAGAAGAACAGCGGCGAAGCAGCGGCCGGGGACAGTTAGTACGTCGACATGTTAACTCTGTGGATGACATGCGGTAAGTTTCTGCTCAAATCAAATTTTATTACAGGGGTAATTTACTATTGTTATTATGTTTTATCAAGCAGTCGCTTTTCTGTTTCGGGATAACGGATACAAAACCGCTCACATATCGTTAAAATTCGAACATAACACGATTTTTAATGTCCGTGCAGTTATCGAGTATTCAAAGTAAGTGTAAAAATCAGCTGATCAATAACGTCATTGATTAAAGTTGATCAATAACTTAAAACATAGTAGACATTGTAGAAAAAAGGCACTGGTGGAGGTGCGTCAGGCAGCAATGCCCAGCAGGCAGACCACCAGCCTGTATTTTCATAAGTTCCAATGCCTGGGCTTAATGTCATTGTTATTTCTTTTTTTTTTTTAATTGCTATAAACTGGCTACTAAAATAATTAAAGTTTCTCTCCTGCATAATCAGTGTTAACATAAATGTGCTACAATCTTTTAGTATTGTTAAATCTTAGAGGTAGCTAAAAATGTGAATATACAAACATAACACAAACGTAGATGTAAATGTGTAAAAGTTGTAAACTTTAAAACCGTTAGAGAAGCGGAATAGTACAAAATTAGAAAACCTAACGTTTTGCAATAGTTAAACTGCATATAAAACTGCATACTGGACATTGTGCAAAAATAGAGAAAAGGATGTGAAAATATAATACAACTATGACAACTCGGCAAAAGCACCCAAGGTGATTCAAATGAACCAAACAATACCCTAATATAGCCGAAATAACGTAAAATTCCCAACAGAACTATATACAGTATGTTCAAAAGTTCTAAAAGTTGGCCAAGCTTAAGAGTTTAATCCCAAAATGTTTTTGTAAATTGCCAAAAGAAAATCTAAAAACAGCCAAAGATTTTACACAAATGTAGAAAATTAGAGTAATTGATTTGTTAAACAGCATGAAAGAAAAACAACATTGCAAAAAGCTCAACATTATGACTGTATAAATTGTTTAAAAAGCATAGGTGATGTCATCAAGACTAAACAATCATGCTTCACACATTTAAATTATATTTAGAACTTCCGTTTTCTAATGTGTTGGAAACTTTAACATCACGTGTCAGTAAGGACAAATGTGTGTTCTCGATGGGTTGAGTTCAGAAGAGTCTGTTGTTCACACTGTTTCCACACCGTGTAAAGAATTTAGTTGTGTGTGACACTGTTGTTGCTGTTGTCTGCAGTCTGTCTGGTGCAGAGCTCTGCCCTGCTGTCTAATGTGGAGCAGTACGAGGTGGTCAGACCCCAGAGGATCCTGGGGCGACACAAGAGGAGTCTAAAGAAAAACCAGGTAAGGGAACAACCTTCATCACCTGAGCCTCACACACTGAGGCTTAGCTCTCTCTCGTACTTTGCTCCTTATTATTCACTAAGAGTGTTAAAAGTGACACAGTTAAACAATTTAATTTTTAATTCTATTCAAATTAAATGACATGTATGTTTTTGATATGTATGTTACTTATTTACTCATTTTCTTCTTAATTATCACAGCCACACATTTTCTATATTAATCCTACTATTAAAGAACCATGACATTATGTTTAACATTAGTAAATTGAATATCTCCTTCAGTAATTAATACTGAGTAAAGAATGTGAGTCTGACTTACTCAGCTTACTTACAGCTGTTCATCTCACTCATCGGTGTGTGTGTGTTTTTGTTTTGTTTTTCAGCTTTATCCTGATTCCGTGCAGTACAAGTTAGCCATAGAAGGGAAGCAACATGTCATTAATTTGGAGAAGAACTGGTAATTTTTCCCTGCTTTGTCAAATATTTCCCCTAAGAAATGATCAACCATTTTGGGTAAATACCTCTAATAGTATTATTAGCATTTCCTCCAAAAACTGCTTAAGGGGTCAAAAACTGGATACTTCTGTAGCGAGCAAAACTGCCATGACATACTGTAGCTATGCAGGGTGTGTGTATTTCATCCATGTTTATCTGTCACACGCCAGACACTGAGTGTTGCAGGATTCCAAAGAGATAAGTGGTAGCTGGTTTAAAAATGGTTAAATAAATATAACACAATGATTAAAGCAGTTAAAGTCTAGAGAAGGTATCCTTCCACAGTAGTAACCAGCAAAAGTTGTGGCAAAAAGGATTAAAGGTCAGCCAAGGATAAAGCTAAAAGTAAACCTAGAAATAGCTTAAGTAAGGTTAAAGGTGATTCAAAATCACCTAAAAACTGAAACTAGCCAAAGGTCAGCTCAAAAGGCAATAAACGATATATTTTTAAAAAGTGAATCCAAATCATTCAAAATGCCAAAAGTTGTTATTTTTACCCTGTAAATGAAATACACTTAATAAGATTAAACAATTTGGTTTTTCTTCTTTCTACCTAAATATATCAGGAATCTTATTGGAGAAGGTTACACTGAAACACATTATTCCAAATATGGTAAAAGAGTTACAACGTCACCGAGTCATCAGGTAAGTTTTTAACCCTCATCCTGAGAATAAATACCAAGTTGCCTCATAGCTTACTCTATTTATAAATAGAGGTTAAACAAAGAGCAGAGAAAGACTAAAGAAAGACGAACACTCAATGAATCGACTTGCTGCCAAAGTCCATAACGAGTTCTTGATTTTAAGAAAACACTCTAGAAAAACATTAGATGTTATATTCAAGGTTGCATTGTTAAAATGTTGCCTTTGTACTAGATGGACCTTTATTATGTAACCTAATCTTACAGCTGCATTGTCCTGTAGGATCACTGTTATTATCACGGCCATATTGAAGGAGTGACAGACTCTTCGGTCAGTGTGGGGATTTGTTCAGGCCTCAGGTGAGACATTTCCACAACTTCACTTCTCATTTTAAAGTTTTCCTCTGTCTTAATGTGAGAGAGTATGTCATAAATCCTTGTGAAATGTCTTTCCTCATGACATTTAGTAATCATTTGTTTTTTTAAGATTTACATCATGAGTTAAAAAAAAATACAAAAAAGTCAATAAAAAAAATCTCCCAAAAAAGTAAGAATAAATATAAGTTATTTCTCTTTTTGTACCAGTGAAAAAAATATTATCTAGTGCCCATAGTTTTAACAAACTTTAAGATATATATATATACATATATATATATATATATTAAGATCATCATATGACCCAATTTTAGCCTTCCTTTAGTTCTTACATTTTTGCAATAGATTAATTTAAGCAACCTTGTTGGGTAACTTTTAGGTGTTTTATTTTTTAGGTAGTTTTAATTTTTGTTGGGGCAATTTTCAAACCTTTTGCAAATATTTACCAATTTTTCCTGTCCAACTTTTTAATGCTATAATCTAGGTTAACCTTAAAATAACCCGTGACCTTGTGATACGCTTAAATTACTTGCAAGGTCACGGCTTTTTAAAAAAAGTTTAAAAAGTTTACCCATTTACATTAGATCTTAGCATGTTTGCTTTTTTTGTTACTTTGCCCATAAAAACCAACACTCCTATTTTCTTGACTAAAATGACGTACTGTTTGGAGGTAAAATCTTCCTGTGTATTGCTGTATTTATAGTGGCTTTGTGAGGGCTCATCAGCAGGTTTACCTGATTGAGCCCCTGGGGAAATCTGAGAGCCAAGATCACGCACTTTACCGTCGCAGCAGTGGAACAGAGTCAAACAACACTATGCTGTATGACCGAGAACAGGACCAGGATCAAGTCCCTCGTCTAGCTGGTCTTTTCAGGTCCAGATCTTGGGTAGGTCATACATACAATATAAATATGTTGAATTTTTAAAGGGATAGTGATCATAAAATAATTTCTAAAACATGTAAACGATTTTTTTTTCATATGAACATTTATATTGTAATTAACATGTTTTTCTGTGTCCCGTTCAGAAAACTAAACCCATCACCCAGTGGTTTGTGGAGCTGTTTGTAGTGGTTGACAACGCAGAGGTAAATTTTATCTTGAATTCTTTCCCAGCCATCACTGTACCACTAGACAAATATGACCATGTCCTTCTCTGTTCTACCTCTAGTATAAACGGTATGGAAGTGAGACCAGATCCCGAATTCTTGCAGCTATAAATCACGTCAACAAGGTAATTTTACATACCGTAAGGTGAATATTTGATGGGTTTTTTTTGTCATCTTTATGTCTATGTCCTATTGATGCACATCATCCCTGAAGAGTGTCTCTTTTTATGCAGGTGTATCAACCTCTAAACATTTATGTCATGCTGGTGGGCTTGGAGATTTGGACACAAAGGGACTTTATAGATGTTGATATTAATTCAGAGACAACGCTGGACAATTTCCTGATGTGGCGCCAGACTGAGCTTCTGCAGAGGACAAAACACGACAATGCGCAGTTTGTAACGTGAGTATCATTGTTAAAAATCTGTGCAGAAGCTGAAGCTCAGTTTTAACTGTATATTTCACTGTAATTTAATTGTCTTTCTTTTTGACAGTGGTAAAAAGTTTGACAAAGACACAGTTGGACTGGCAAATAAGTTTGCAATGTGTGCTGAAAACTCAGGTGGAGTCAATCAGGTTTGTTCTCTAAATTGTTGCCTACATACACTGGGATGGAGCTAAGAGTGTCAGTATTATTTGATATATTCTGCATTTCACCACCAGGATCACCATGATAACCCAATTGGCCTGGCTTCAACTCTTGCTCATGAGATGGGTCATAATTTTGGCTTATCCCATGATACCGCAGACTGTGTTTGTGGTTCATCTCGCAGTGGAAACTGTGTAATGGCAGAAAAACTTGGGTAAAAAAATATACCGATCATTTGTAAATTCTTGTAATGTTGTAAATTCTAGCCTAATTATTTATTATGGTCTAATATGTTAGTAAAACCATTGTTTTGCCTAACTGTACAGTCATTGTCTTTAATAATGGTAAGATCAAAAACAATAAGATGCTAGGGCTTTCAAATGATTACAATTTTTCATCTAACTAATCAAAGGGTATGTTTGAATCACAATTAAGCAATAATTAATTATCAATTTAATTTAAAAAAGGCCATGATCAGTGGGATGTGTTAAAGGACCCAGAGCAGTTGCAATTAGATATAACAAATTCTTAGGAATTTCCCAGTGGTCAAGTCTGAGCTGGTTATCTGAATGTTTTTATTTTATATTTGGCAACTGGAACGTCTTAGTCCTACAGTACACTGAGTGTGTAACTCCTGGCTTCACTTACTTTGTTTAAAACCAACAGTTATTGACTGCACTTAGAAAACTAAAACAATGGTTTTTAGTAATGTCATGACTGGCCATATACTTCTGTGTAATGAGCATGTCTACTTTTATACCCAAGACTGGAACTAACGACCCAACAGTGAGTAATCTGTCATATCTGAATCCCCCCATCTTCAGGACAGAAAGTGAAGCTTTCCCAGAGTTCTTCAGCAGCTGTAGTGTGGATCAGCTGGCTGAGTACATGGAGCGGGCTCAGCCTAGCTGTTTGGATAAACCCAGCCCCACTAAGATCATCCCTGTGGGGCCTCGTTGTGGCAACGCACTGTTGGAACCTGGGGAGGAGTGTGACTGTGGAACAGTGGAGGTAAAAGCTTAGTGTGGAGGCAGAGTAAGGGAAGCCACTGATAAACCCCTTCCTTTAAATGACATTGCTTTACAGTCTTAGTCTCACATTTAGCCCTCAAATAAGACAAAAGTTCTGTCCAGTTGCCCTCAACTATTGTTGGAAATTCTGTGATCATTTCCAATGATAGGTGATGGTGGTGGGGGGCTGCAGAAATATCAGAATAAAAGTTGATGAACATTTTTTACATAAACTTGTTCTTGTTATTTTTTGGACTGCTTATATATAGTTTTTAAACTTGAGGAAATTACAGTAAGGCATTACTTCACCAATGTTTGGCTACAAAGAGTTAACATAGCTTTCCTGTGTGCTCACATCTTGGGGGAGTGTTTGTTGGCAGATACTGGATGTATGTGTGTAAGATTCAGAATCTGACCTTATTCATCACCACACCATTATACATAAATAAAAAATTATGTGTTCCTTTCTAGGAATGCCAAAATCGTTGCTGTGACGCCTCAACATGTCGTCTTACTGAAGGAGCCCAATGTGCTCACGGACAGTGCTGTGAAGACTGTCAGGTAAAGCTTCTTTTAAACGACTTATTTAATGTAACAGTCTAAAGCAAGATTAGAAACCTCTTTCCATTTAAAAGTTGAGATATTTTAGTCAGTGGAGCCAGATGATGGTTACTCTTAGATTGCCCTATAAAATCTGCATCAGAGGTGGGACAGTGGTGGTGAAGGTTTCAGGTTTGAGTCCACTGAGGTGCCCTGAGCAAGGCACCATCCTCACACACTGCTCCACAGGCACCTAAGCTGCCCCCTGTTCACTTTGGTGATGAGTAAAGTGCAGAGGTCACTTTTGGTTGTGTGCAGTGGTCTGCTGTGTCACAATGACAAGTAGTTCATTTTCCTTTCCAGTGCAAAAATAACAGGAAACAGAAGGTGATGCTCTCCTGTTTCCATGAAGAATTTTTTCACCACATCCTTCCTCAAAAAAAGACAGGAAGAAGAAGTGCTTCTTACTGAAAACATCTAATGTAGAATGTAGAAATGTATAAATGTATAAGAATAGAATAATGTAGAAATTTAGGCACACTTAAACTACTACCATCGCAACTTGATTTAATAGATTTTTTTTTAAATGTTATCACCTACACATTTGACTCACAGGTTAAAGCTGCTGGAAGTTTGTGCAGAAAGTCGGCTGGAGAGTGTGACCTCTCTGAATACTGCGATGGCTTATCAGAGTATTGTCCTGAAGACAGCTTTGTAATGAATGGCAAACCGTGCTACAACCACGTACAGGGCTACTGCTACAACGGCAAATGTCCATCATATGAGTATCACTGCTGGAGGCTGTTTGGACAAGGTGTGACAAGCATACTGGCCCTTTACTAAATAGTTCACTCTCCTGTCACCAATAGGCTTCTAACTACACTTTTTTTGTTCCACAGGATCGAGAGTTGGACCTAATGTGTGTTTTGATCTAAATAAACGTGGTGCGGAAGGCTCAAACTGTGGAAAGATCAAAAATGGATACATTAAGTGTGCTGCACAGTATGTATTATTGCACTGAATGTCCTGAAGGCATTCCTTTTGCTTTTTTTTTTTTTTTTTTTTTAATAAAGAGTATTAATAAAGATGTTGGACAAAATGGCTCCCCAAAGCCAAGTTCAAACATGTGGCTCACTCCTGTTTGGCTCCTTAGTTTACACAGATTTCAAATGCTCCAGTAGTATCTATTGTGACAACTTCCAGTTGATAAATACAGCAATATCCTTTGCCACCATCAAACTGAGCCATAGCACTTTACTGTAGGACTCAAATGATTTAAACTTGATGAACATTGTTACCACAAGGATTTGCCCCATGGGTCTAAGCAGATAAAAGCAGTTAACGCTTAAGTGCAAAACTTTCCCAAACTCTCTTACTTCTCCAAATCCGTGTTCATCCCGAAAACAATTTTGTCTTAAACCTTATTAATTACGCCATCACTTAAATTCTGGCTACTAAGACTTACAGTACAAAATAGCAGCATCTTTGTCATCAAGAAGAAGATATTATACTTCCAAGCCAATTTTATCGCTTGATCAATTTGTTATTGTTTCCTTTTTCTTTACAGGAAGGCCAAGTGTGGATCTATATTTGGTCAAGGAGGCGGTGAGTCCATCACAGGTAGAAGGGCAGCCTACACCGTGCAAGGTCATGAGTGTAAACTGGTGGTGGATGATTATACAATCAGAAAAATTGACATGGTGCCCAAAGGAACCAAATGTGGACCAAATAAGGTAGACTCAGAAACAAGGAGACACAGTATAAGAACTGTATACCAGAGCCCATGTGCCTTTTAACAAGCATTCTTTTATTTACAGGTTTGCCTGGATAATAAATGTGTGGATTTGTCAGTTTATGGGAAACCAGAAGATTGTAGAAAGAAGTGCAACAATAACGGGGTGTGTTAGGAGGTTTCACGAAAGTGGAATTCACTCAGATTTATTCTAGGCCAAAGGGCACGTGTTGTAAATAACTTTTTTTGTGTGTTTAACCTTCAGGTTTGTAATCACAAGAACGAATGTCATTGTGATCCAGGCTGGGCTCCACCGTACTGTGACGCACAGTACACAGATTCACCTCAAGGTACTGAACTTTGTACTGGATCTCTAGTCACTATGTGACAGAAAATATGTGTAACGACAATTTGGTTGCTTAAGACATGGTTTTAACTGAAAACCAAAAGTCTTAAAATGAGCTGCACCAGTAAAAATAGTATTTGCTTTGCAAGCTAAAGAATCATAGTTCTTAAAAGTATTAGGCATGGATGACTCAATATGAGTGATGGCATATTTGGCAAAATCATCATCCTTTGTTCCTGATAAAATCAAGTCCAAATATGTGTCTCAGACAAAGTCTAAAATTATCTTTGCTTTAACTCCATTTAAAGGTAGACTTAACATTGTTTCAAATGATTACACAAGAGAAAGGCAAGGACAATCACTTTTAAAACACCATTTAACCTACTGTGTCAGAAGACTTTGCAAAAATGATTAATTTACAAGATAGGATCAATCTGGACCAAAGCTAGTTACAGACTCTGGTCTTTTCCCCTCCTAGAATTGAGTTTTGTTGCTCACATAATTTCTGTTAAGGTAATGTGCCTGATATAAGGGAAAGTTTGTGCACAATGAACCTTTCACCTTAGCTACACCTTAGGAGGGAGACATAAGCTTCAAGGACAGCTAACTTGTTCATAAATGGGCCGCACATTACACCAAAACTGCTCCCTGGTGCTTTCTTCATTATTATGTGGGGTAATCTATTAAATGTCAATAGATTTTGTTTTAATTAATTTTAAGTCCATACAAGGAATCTGCATGCAATCTATAAATGCAGGGAAGTTATGAAACACGTCAGGAGTTGGCATGACACGTTTGACATCCGGTTCAAAAGAAAGAAGTGATGAAACCAATATTTCTTTAGTAAAATGTTTTCATCTGCATTTTCCTCAGAAGAGCAAAATGTGCTGATAAAAAATATCAGTGTTACTGACTAGAACTACAGACCTTTCACTTTTGTTTCTGCCACCACAAACAGAAGTGATGAATTATTTCTGTGCATAGCAAAAAGTATTCTATAATATTAGTACAGAATATAAAAAAAAAACAAGTTAAACTAATACATGCGCGTGCTTTTTATTAACATTGTGTATAAGTTAACAGTACTGGAACTAACATAATGATAACTTTATAAATGAATCATCTGACTCCATGGGTCTACAGCCTACAGTTATTGGGTTTTGTTTATAAAAATTGAACAATTTTACTCTTTGTTTTCCGAGACAATGAAGAGATGTGTAATTTTAAGTCGTTATCAAGTTTCAAGCTAAACTAACAATTTTTACATTTAATTAATACATTACAACAACAAATTTTGAATTTTGTATGTAGACTCTTATTTATTAATTATAAATTTACTTGAATCAGCCTCATGAATGTAAGTTCTCCATTGATGTAAAGTGCAATGAATTTGTATGTTAACAGTGATGTTTGTGTAGTGTATATACTGTTATAATGTGTAATCTCCCTGTCTGTGCCTGCAGGTCAAAACTGGATAATAGCTGGTGTGTGTGCAGCTCTTTGTATTCTCCTAATAGTTGCTGTCGTTATCTCTGGACTAATATGCTGTAAAAAGGACAAGGTTGACAACTACACTTCTAAAAGGTAGTGAGAACTAAGCTGTGACTGACTGACTATGTAGGATCTGTACGAGTTATTTCAGCGCCATGCTGGGGTTTTGTGGGCCTTCAATCTTTCACCATTTAAAAACATATTTAGCAGAAACACTGTGCTAATCTTTTTGATACATACACTGTTGTTTGTTTGTTTTGTGCCTCAAATAATGCCATAAACAGAAAGGTTAGTGGAAATTTTAGTTGTTGAAAAACTACAACTATTCACTGTTGCTATATATTGTATAACACAATATTACAACTAGTCAGGTGGCTAGTCAACTTTCTTAAGCTATCAAGGCAACAAAGTACACAGTACAGAAGACCAATTTAACAGATTATTAAACAAATGACCGTGGCTGTACAACTGTTGTTACATTTCATTTAACTAGAGATTAACACCAAAGCGTATCAGGTAAAGGTAAAATCATATTAAAAATCAAATTTCCAATGACCTCCATTCAAATGGACATTTCTTTAGCAACCCCTGGTGGTTAACTGCAGCTTCTGGTCCATTCATTTTAGAAATACCTAATATAAGGTCTATGGATGTAGCTCACTTTCTGTCTTTCCACCGCAGGAAAGTACACTCAGCTCCTGCTAAGTTAAACCCGATGTTCAACGAGGCGAGTGTCAAAGAGAGACCTCAGATCAGTCAGCCGACGCTAATGCAATCAACAGCAACACAAGCCTGCACTCCTCTTATGGCTGTGACTCCCTGCAGACCGGCTCCACAGGTACAGACAATAATGGGAAACAAACAATGTGTCGTATATTTATTAGATATTTGTGTGCGGAATTAAATGTGCCGTTTTTTTACAGCCTCCACGCATATCATCAGTGTTGTCTACCTCACAAACTGAGCCGGTAAGCTTCATCAATAAAACTTGTATGTTTAGCTGCAATCTACTGCAAATTGAGGTTTGGTAGAGAGATAAGTATCTGTACTTTGAAGAGATGATGAAACAGTTGGGCATCGTAGAAAAGTACATAGCAGAGGAAATGACGTGTTAGTGGTCATTTTTCAGCTACAAGCACATCTGATACTGATCAGTGAGATCAAATAGGTTTAATTTACAAAAAAAAAAAAAAAATTTTTTGTAAAACAAAAACAAATTTACAAATTTACAAAAAAAACTCAGAAAGTAAATTGCAAACAGAGTTAGATATAATAACATTATAACATTTTACTGTAGTTTCCCTCACTATATGGTATGAACATGTTGAGTTTTTAAAAGTTTAAAGAAGTAAAAAGTCAAAAATGTTTAAACTACTATTCCTACTTCTTTTTTTTTACTCCAGCACAAACCTCAACCTCCAGCCAAACCTTTACCTCCACTGAATAAACCACAGGTGAGTCATGACTTTGAGCATCTCTCTCATTTCCTCTGTGCAGGCTGACGACAGATGATGTCATTTAGAAACGAGGGGTCTATCATTCATCATAGTGCACTCATTGCCAAAAATACTGTTGTATTTAAAGCCTGAAATTTGCAGATCAGAAAGTTTCCAGCTTGTAGTTGAAAAAGTATTTAGTGTTTCCACTTCCATGCAAAATCTAAATGCACCCATAAACAAGACTTTGTTTTGAGCTGTGACCTCCATCCTTCATATTCCACACTGAATGTCTGAATACATACAGTATTTACAGCCTCTTGAATATGTTAGTAGGAACTAGGCCAATCTGATGAGGAGCCTGGCGTAAGTTAATAGTGAAATGATAGCAAAGAGAATGGCAATGATGGTAATTCTCCTCTGAGCTGGTTTTCATGTCAATAACAAACCCTCACCTCGGGTTAAACCGTACATTGCCTACAGTGACCTCTCACTCACAGAATGGTTTTTGATCAGTCTGATGTTTCACTGCAGGCGAGGTTGAACAGTTTGACTTTGTCTGGTTCTAGCACAGCAGCAACAAAACTCCTACAGACTTCTTCTGAATGAAGTTTCAGTCTCTCAGCTGTTTGCTCACATAACATGGTGTATGTCTGCTGATGACTGCATGTTGAAAAACACATTCTTAACAGTGACATGGCTGAGATTGGCTTTTTTCATATCTAAAAACGTATTATCTCATGTATGAACAGTCTCACAGACCTGACCAGATTATCTCATGGGGCCATACGTGACCCACAGACAGGATGTACCTCATCCTTTCCCCACAGGCTTATTTAGTCCACTGATTCATTCTATTAGGGGTGGCAGCCATGGATGGTTCAGGCCCTCAACAAGCTGGCGTTACTGCAGGTTGTAGAAAATATGTACCATAGGAACACAATATCTGAATCAACGGTAAAAAAGTAAAAATAAAAGTTTGCTTTTTACAGTCACCATACCTTTATTAACTATCTGCTGATAGACCGAGGTGATGGTAATGAGCAATGCACAAAATGTACACAGAACAGCCACTGCACACCATTCTGAAGCACTGTACTCACTTCAGCCAACATTGAGCCTAAAAATGATATCACATCTTAAGTCTAAAAGTTATACAATTTTATTGGATCACATTTTTCAACCCTAAAAAATACATTAAAATACTAGTGATCAGATGTGGCACTGCACCCACATATCTAAAACATGGCATCTTTCGGTACTTCAGTTATTTCAGTGCATTTACAAACTGAAGGAGTAAAATAAACAGTAGATACCACAGGCTTTGTGTCAATACTGTCTATCACTGTATAACTTTGTCTAAATTCTTTGTTTCAGTACAAAGAAGCCAAACCAAATCCTCCTCCTGTGCCTCCTGTGAAGCCCAGCCCTCCTCCCCCAACTCCAGCCAAGCATCAAGTCCACAGATTGACATGAAACGTTCGTGTTATGAAGCAATTTTGACCAGAGCTGAAGGCATCAGACTGTGGTCACACGTTCAGAACAGAATCCTTTTTGGGATAAAACTGGTGACTCACAGTGACTGAAGGTTTGGAAGGTTTACTCAGTGAAGCCTTTAAGATGCTGTTCTTTTCTTTGAACACCAGACCAGCAGGTGCACTGTGCCTGCGGATGACTGATTTCTTATTTTTATTATTTGAGAGAGGGACTTGATATTGTAAAACATGTCTGTTCTTCGCTCATATATTAATCAAGCAAAAGCAGTACGTATGCAACAGTACATACTGTACTGTACTACTACTGCACTTGGTAAGACATGCCACGTAATGATGATAAACCTTTAAATCAAGTGTCAGCCGAAGGGATTGTATGAGAACTTTAAGTGGTTGATTGTCTACACTTTAGTACCAAATGATGCAGGTTGAGGTTTCTAGGGTTAAATGTGTTGGGATGTTTTAAAACAATCAATGTATTTTAACTCACTTTAAGTTACTGATCAATCTAGAGTCATAATCATTTAATTATGGATTTCCATTTAATTGTGGATTAGACAAGCCATAGACTGTGTAACTGTTTCTCGGTAAGTAAACCAAAATTACGGGTATATCAGCCATAAATTATGCAATAATTATTAATACTCTATTTACATCTGTGACAGACCAAAAGAGCTTCAGGAATGATTTTACTTGAGTTAAAAATGACTGAGAAGTCACCTCCTCTTGCTTCCTTTTGTTTAAAATCCTTCTGAACTCAGCAAAGACATATTTATCATTTCCTGGGCTTCAGTTTGGGACCGGAAACAACATCCATTTCTTATTTAGAATCTATGGAAAGTTGCAGATGAATCTCTTCTTACCTCGGTCGCCTTTATACAGTCCCTAACTTATTCCAAAGCCAGTCTGCACTTAACATAAATGTTTACTTCTGTGTCTTTATGCCTTATTCTTGAAAACCTTCTAACGGTACACACTGTACAAAGGCTGTGCACAGCCCAAATGTGTGTAGTTACAGTTTTCTGCAGGAAACAATTACAACTTCCTTTGTTTGTTTTTAGCCTCAAGTGGTTCAAATGCACTGATATTTTTCTAGAACAGTCATGTGAAACAATTAGTTGTAAACAATAAATTTGTATTCAATTGTTACAATTGTGCTTTTTTAGGTGAGTAACATGGGATTTGATGAATGTAAAACGTATGTGTGTTGTTGCAAAAATTAAAAAACGCACTTTATTACAAAACTGGAGGAATTGTTTCCTAATGTTATTTGTTAAAAAGCACAGAATTGATTTTTTATTGTTTGTTTTCCCCAAATCTGAAGTCTGGAAGATCCAACTATTATTTTTATTTACTTACTCTGAAAAAATACTTTCCAGAGAAAGATCATCATTCACATTAGATGTATGTTAATCTATAATTATTAGTCTCTACCATGCAGTAGTAGACGTGAATAAGCTAAGGAGCAGCAGTGAGTCAGACCTTTACAGTCAATCTATTTTTCTCACTGTGGATTTCATGCCCTGCCTGATGAATTTGGTTTCCCCGTTTCACACAGCTTCAGAGTAAGTATGTGAAACAACAAACACATTTAGAGAAGCAGTAAAGTACAGTAAGCACAGTTTGCGCTTGTTGATTTGATGAGTAAAACAAAAGCTCTGAAATACATATGTACAAGTCAGCCAATAGTATAGCAAGAATGGCTAAGCACGGCAGTAAGCAAAAGCTACCAATCGCTTAGGGAGTTTATAATAGACTGAACAAAGCATTTCCTTGCCAATAAGTTAAAAAGGAGAAACTCAAAGTAACATACTGACAAATAACAAGTCAATGCAACTAATGGCAAAATTAACTTAGCATTAGTAGCTAATTAGAAGCGTAACTCCACAGACTGCAGGCATCCAGAGATAGCATACATTTAGTAGGTACAAAGGAATAAAATTTAGTCAGTGCCACACAGCAACCACTAAAGGTTCACCTGAAGATACATTTGATAATACTGTGCTTAAAAATCAAGTCAAGTCATTTCAGGAAAACCTCACAGTAAACAAAATCCTAGTCTCATTTATAAATGTCCTCCTTAATACAGCAATTCTTTCTCAGCAGTCAGAGATCGAGTATCTTTTTAAACAACCTCCATCAAGTCCAGTGTTCCTATCTCCACTCCTGGAGACTCCAGGATTAACATTCGCAGACATCTTGTCATACTTAAAATAATGGAAAGTTGACATGTGTGGAATCTTGGTTTGTTTCTTTTTTGAGGTTTGCCCTGATTCACCATGATTCACCGGCAGAGCAGTCTATAAAACACCAGTTTACAACGTGTGCGGTTTGTTGTACAGCACAGCTGCGTCTGAACTTGTCCTGTAAGATCAAACTGATCATCTGACAGGTATATTGTACAGGAGAATGTGGTGCTCAGATCCGTCCTAGAAATCTATAATGTTTACTTAATATATGTAGCCGTTGTTTTTCATGCTGAGATCTAAGGCACTGATAGTACTACAACACATTAACGACAGTCGTCATGACTGTGCATGTCACATACTGTACAGATGTGCCACAACAGGGACAAAGGAGATATTCTACAATATGTATACAATAGATGGAACACTGAAGAAAGAGCAGGGATTCCTAACAGATTCATAAAAAACCTCCCTTCACTCAATTCTAAACACATCCATCACTTAAGGTCTTTCCCACCAGGTTATAACTTGCTTCTTTGCCTCAGCTAATGGCCTAAACCGAATTCCTAAGAAATGTTTCAAATCATCTTCAATGGTTGGAGACGCCTAAGAGACACACCATGTTTTATTTCTGAAAATCAGACATTTGTCTTTTAACTTCTGGCTTCTCTCAGAGAAAGGTTCACAGCACAAGTCACCCATTGCTGTCATGCCCAGCTGGGCACTGTAAAAATATTACTTCCAATCACACAAGGAAAACCATACTCACTATGAGGCATGTTGGTGGCAGCGTCATACTGGCTTTAATGTGGTCAGGTAAAATAATCAGTGTTGAACAGAGGGATGTAGGCCCTTCAAAACTAGACTGAATTTAGCAGCTTTTGTAACCTGACAGTTCCAACAACTAACAACTCATATTGTGCATTGAAACTTCTACCAATACCTATAATTAGTTTGCCATTAAAATGTAATAACATTTTTGAAGCATTTTTTCTAAAACAGATGGGAAGAAAGGCTTCTTTATCATTCTAGTTCTGAGTACACTCAAACTTCGGGTACATAGATAACTGTGCAAAACAGAAAGGCAAAATACCCCTCTAAGCTATACTTGCTCTACCTTATTTCATTAATTCACTGCACAGAAAAGTTGGATTACCTCATAGAAAACTGTACATAACTGTCTGGGCTGGCTTTGTTTATAGTCAGTTAATTACCTAGAATATTGAGGTCAAAGAGCCGGAAGTTTAAAAGGTCGTAAGAAAATGGCCATGGGCGAACAGCACTGTTTTCTTTTGTCCATGCTTTACTCACAGTTTAATACTCCATCATCAGCTTAACCAGGATAACATTGAACAAAGGGTCATAAGAATGGAATAAGGAGTTTTCAGCCTTCAGTTCCCTGACACACTCTTATTCACACTGTTTAAAAAACGAGCAACAGTCTGAGTCAAATCAACTTGATTGTTTCCAGCTTTTCTTTTTTTGTTTTGTTTTATAAAACAGCAACTGCAGCTGCCATTTTTTGTCAAGGTTTCCTCCAGTTTTCCCCCCAATGTGGGAAATGCAAAAATGTACTTCATCCGGTGCAGATGGGACAGCAGGAGTGTAATCACAGCTGCTGCCTTGACACAAAGCAGTCATGAGGTGAAGGAACAGCTTTTAACTCTACCTCTTTCACACACAAACACAGGAGGTAAAAGTCTGCAGGAACCTCCACCCAAAACCAAACTGCTTCATATCAGATACAGTAGTAAGGACGCCCAGCTGTCTGTATTTTCTCTTTCCTAAAATGACTGTAACTAACCTTAAATAGGCTTCAACTATACAAGTAGGACTCTTTAGTTCAATGACTAAGCTTCAGCTAGAGCCAAGTTTAGCAGCCAACACTCTTTAGTTCAATGACTAAGCTTCAGTATCACATTATATCACATTAAAAAAAAGTATAAAATAAAGTATTAAAATAAAGTATCACATTACCATAAGGAGAAATAGAAGATTTCTCAGGATAACAGTAGCATTTTTTAAGTCTTCTGACTCTTTTCACATTTTCCTTATACTTTCCATGACTACAAAAAAAAAAAAAAGAAAACTTCAAATTAAACTTCAAATGAAGCACCTGGCTCACGGTGACTGTCAGAACACAGGACGGCAAATAAGTCTCCAACTGACAAGTTGGCGGGGCGCAGTCATCAATTAGAGAGTTGTATGTAATGTAATATCTAAGAAAACGTCAAATTTTAAGAAGTAGTAATACTACCAACTGTACATCCGTGTAACAGTATGACCCTGGACAGGGCAGACCACATACTCAGTCCCAGACTGCATGCTTAACAGATGAATGACTTCACTGCCTGTTTACATGGACTCTCTAGTCTGTGGTCCTTTGTTTACAGGATCTGGTGCAGTCTGTTGGAAACTGTGTTTAAAATAATGTAACTAAGATCATGAGTTGTTTATGATCACTGCAGACCGATGAGAAGAGATAGACATTGTTATTCGGGTTAACAAGGCCACAGAAAAAAACCAGCAATTCATTAGTTCAGAGCTAGTACAACATTTTTCAGATAAAACCTATGGCAACATGCAGAAGATCACTAGTGGTAAAAAGCATCACTGGAATGATGAGGAGCATCACCGCAGTCATGCCAAAGTCTTTATTTAATTACCAGGCAAACATCAGACCTCTGTACAATGACATTTCTAAAATTGACACCATCAGAAGGCAACAAATACGCAAACTAAAAACTGAAAAAGACACTTTCGAGTTAAATATCAATGTGATACTTATCCACATTGCACTTCATCTTGATAAATAGGAGGGTCAGTGAACATCAAACTGTTACTGCAGCACAACTCCATGGTCTGGTCAATATTTTCTGGTCACATGGTTCCCGTGGTCTCATCCGTATGGAGCTATGGTGTGTTCAAAAGAAACTAGCTTTGTGGCAGGTGTAGTGAAAATGCTGCGTTTATGTCATATGAGATGAATGAAGAATGTGAGTTTGCTGTTCCTCAAATGTAGCTTGTGAGCCTAAATGTGGGTCATAGGTTTTTATTTGATCGGTCCACTGACACTTGATAATAATGGTTTTATATTGTTTATTTCAGTTCTACGTAAAGACAAATCCTTGGTCTAAGCTCAGTAAAAATCGTAACCACTTCTGCATGTAATGGAAAAGCACACTTTCTAGGTGAATACGTGTTGAAAAAAATAAATAAAACTAGGCTAGGACAGCCACTACTGACAAAAACAAATGGTGGCTTTGCTTGTTTTTTAAGCAACAAATAGGGATAAAAAAAATAATCTAACAACTTTCCTTCTTTCAGCCACATAAGGTTGAGCAATCATTTTTACTTAATTTAATTGTACTCTATGAGCCCCAAACAGAAATAACTCCATAACAATAACAACCAGCCACAACAGTTGGCTGCAGAGGGAATTTTTGCTCATCATAGTAATCATAGCAAACCTCCAATAACAAGCCAGGCATTAACCAAAAGCCCAGAGACCTCAAGCAAATAAAATAGAATTTACTCAGAAAGTTTAGATTTGCGAAAACATTAAGACTATTTATCCTCATTGACACAATGTAAATAAAGTACAAAAAGGGTTAATGATTAATTACCATTAATGAAACACTTTATTTTGTATATGACTTAAACGCAGCATAAATTCTCCAGGCAACCTGTATGTACATGTAAATACAGTAAAAGTACATTTTCAAAAAAGAACAGACACTGTATAAACAACATAATGACCAGCCACGTGCATCGTCACCTATATTATAAGAAAAGAGCCTCCTCCTGTCTATGATACATATATTTATACTGTATACAACACTTCAGCCAAGGAGATACTGAATCTGAATATGTAGATGGTAGAATAGAAATGTCTGACTGTTAAAACTGAACTGATATTGAGCTGACAGGCTGTTTTTTTTTGTAGTTTCTTTTAGTTTGTTTCATCATGACTGCGAGTGTGACTTTTGGCAGTCTGAAACATTTTATCTCTTCACAGAGAGAGAGAGAGAGAGAAAGAGAGAGGATACAAAGGAGTATCAAAGTGCTGTTTGCCTGATTGTAATTTTCCCCACCCACAACTACTTCCCGTCTGTTCCCTGTGTGTCACAAGGCTGAGCCACTTCCTACATTTCTGTCCCTCCATCTGAGACGAGCCTGCTTCAAAATCTGCTGCTACAGTTTGCTAAATCTTGGAGTCACCTGGAGTATTTATTTTAATAATGAAATGCGATAAATACTGTGCAGAGAAAAAGAAACACAGAGCCTTATTATTGTTTTTCACCATAGGACGCCCACCTCCCCGCCCTTCCCCCCAAACAACAATACTTACAGTCGTTCCACCATGTCAGACGATGGGAGTGGACAGACACCACTTATCATGTTTGCACTCACTCACGTTCGTGTGTGTTTCTTTTCAGGAGATCAGAAAGAACCGCGTTTGAGAAACAATCCCCGGTCCATGTACAAGTGAACAAAGTCTAGTGGCACACAGCCGCTGCAACACCGTTCAGTCCTTAGTGTAACTCCGAGCAACAAGCAGGGATGGAGGATAGCAACTGTTTTTTTTTTGTTTTTTTGTTTTTTTAAGCATTTCGCTTTTTTAATTTTGTGTTTAAAGTTTCATATTTTGTCCAGCTCCAGTCTTGGTCCTTGAAAAGGGAAAACCATGATGTGAAAAGTTAAGGACAAGTATTTAAATAAATTACAAAAAACCCAACTTTCTTTCCACTGAATCTGTGATCGTAAAACAAGGCGTGCATCTATTAATTATTTTTATTATACCGTTTTTCTATTTGCTTGTAAAAAAGCAGAAAAACAAAAAAACCAATGTATGTTTTCCCCTCAATCTCTAAATGATATGTCTTAATTTGGTCTACAAACCACAGATATTTATATGATCTTCACAGAAGAGAAAAGCTAAATATTTTTATTCATTACGTTGGTTGAAAATCTTGTTGTTTTTCTACTCTCAATAAAAACCATTCGTTATAAAACTAAATAAAATGTTTATAATTGTTTTGAACAAAACAAGATAAACAAGTATATTTCAGCAGTGAAGCCATTGTCCAGAGTTGAAGAACTTTAATCTATGTTTTTTAAAGGAAATATTTATTTTTACTTGGTGGTGTTTTTTGTATTTTATATAGTACATCTCTAGT
>NW_007585132.1:0-72272 GCF_000523025.1 Cynoglossus semilaevis | reverse complement strand
ATCAGCAAAGAAACAAAGCATCTCTCATTAAGTCCCCATTTGTAACCAGGATCTGTATAAAGGACTTTGACGCTTGATATCCTGACACTTAATGTCCAGTTTGTATGTAGGCTCTATGGTTGCAGTTTATTTAAATTAATTCCTGCATCTTGTTTATACATTTCTCTACTATATAAAAAAAAGATTTTAATTGGTAAACTCACCACAATGCTCTTGGTCTGTTCGTCAGCTGCTTCCTGCATCAGGCTAGTCAGCTGACTCAAATACTTTTGGTTCTCCTGCAACAGCCGAGGAGCAGCATCACTGCAGAAACATCAAAATTGTTAGGAAACCACCATACTGACCAATACATGTACAGTGCACTTAAAAAAAAGTTTTGTATGATCACAAATTAGAAAGAAAATAGATTTTATAATAAATAACATAAACTATTGGTTTACACATTATAGAATATAGAAAAATATTGGGTGTGTCATTGAAAAAAGAGCTCTAAGCAAATACAATACAGGTCATTTACACCTAACTTACTGCTACTTTCTGTCTTAACCCCTTCATACATATTCGTAAATTGAACACAAATGAGAACAATCTCTAAAGAGGAAACAGTTGAGCTAATGAGTTACAGTACCTGTCGTTAGGCCCAGGCAGAGAGACCAGAGGGTGAGGTGAGCTGACAGGTTGAGCCGACTGTGACCACTGTGACACCTGCAGCAGGTTGGATGACTCTGGACTGGCTGCTATCGAGCTCCGGGATGAGTTTTGAGCCTACAGAAAAGAAAAAAAACAAAACAAAGAAAAATAGGCAGGTCACTCAAGGCCTTACATTCTCTGATCTCAGTGCTACTGTAGCTGGTACTGCTGGGGTTACAACCTAAAGAAAAATTATACAATGCACTCCATAGGAGCTCTGCCTTGGTTTGGTTACTGTTTGCTGTCCAGAAACAACAGGAGACATTTCCATCTGTGGGGAAATGTCATATACAGTTAAGGTAAAAAAATCTCATATTACAGGGAAAAAAACATTAGAAAGTGCGAAATTTTCTCTGGGGTTAATTAAAAAAGGTTCAACAGCTGCAGTTGTTCCATGCTCCTGGTCAGCCCAACATGAGTGGAAAAAATGAGGCAGACTTTGTACCTGAAGGCATCTGAAAAACACACCAGACCTTGGGCCATGTCTATGGCATTTGAGGAACCATTAAAGAACAAACAACTGGAGGCAGATGACATAAGACTCACACAGGCAATCTTCAGCAAATGCCAGAACTCTCTCTGCCTCTTGATCTGCATCTGCATCACTGTGTTGTCTGCATCCTTGATACTCTCCAGGGTTTTCTCAATTCGTGGAAACAAGTCAATGATCTTCTGTTTGCTGATCAGGATTTTACTGTTGGCAAAGACACAAATCAAAACTGTATAATCTAGATTTAGTGTTAACTTTTTATAAGTGTTTTCGTTTTATCAGGTGGTTGTTCTAATTTTTTTATGGAGCAACTGACTCTTACCTAAGGTGTGTGTACAGATCTTTGAGGACCTTGTCTTGGTTCTGGACAGTCTGAATGATGGCCTTCACCATCTCTGAGCTGTCGCAGCTCACGTCTGGCTCAGGAACTGAGAAATATGCAACAAATAGAGCCCTTAAAAAAACTACTTGACCTGTCCTATTTCTGATAAATTCAACCAAGATAATAAATGATATGTTTGACTGAAGATTGCTTCTTACTTTTGCACTTCATCTTCAATTGCTTGTAGAGCTCAATTGCCTTTTCTTCTCTGCAATTAAAAGGAAATGCATTTTTAAAAAGTTTTGATTGACTGAAACCCCCAACAATACAGCAATCTAGCTACACACACACACACTGTATATAATTATGTAGTGGATGAAGTCTCACTACTTTTTGGGTTTTAGTTAAACTGCATATATTTATTTGGGCCAACAAGAACACGAGGAACTCACAGGTTTAGAAAAAAACAACGCGATACTCACAGCTGCTCCATCTTGTCTCCTTGCCGTCGGGCGTATGGGCTCCTCTGAAGCTCCACTATCTCAGAGTGAAGAGCCAAGATCTCATCATCCAAATGGCTCACCTGTGCCACCTGCAGGACAAACCGGGAAGTATTGTTTCCTTGGGGGAGTGCACTTTCATGAGCATTGCCAACAGATAATTGCAATTCAGCAGTAATAATGCAGTGTAAGCAACATATGATAAAATAGTTTGTCGGTAGACTGGTATAACCTGGTATAAAATAACAGCCCACCTCCAGAGAGGTGTGATGGAAACCAAAAGTAATCATAATTTTCAGACAATTACCAATACAAAATGCTTTGTGAAGTTTCATTATCTATTTCCTGGAAAACATTTTTTTTTAATAACACTGAAATAACAGTAACATCGGTGAGAAAATTGTTTCACAAAAGACAATTAGCTGTGATTATTTTGAAACCATGTCAGGAACACAGTCAAAAATGAAGGTGTGGTTAGTTTAGTTACCAAACATTACCTGTGCGAAAGCTGCAGCTCTTTCCTCATTCTCCTGCCAGGCTTTGAGCATCTTTTCAGAGGCTTAGCACAAACACACAGAACTCAACTCAATGAACATTTTGTTCTTTTAGTCTCTAAAGGCTTTTAAGTCTTCAGACCCAAGCACAAAAAAGTGGCTAAGGACTCACATATGCCGTAGTGCATCTGGTCGCTGTATTTTTCCAAGTCGTACTGGATGCTGCTCTTAAAAAAGTCTAACTTGGCCTTCAGCTGCTGAGAGAAACCAAACATGCTGTTCTTACACCTGGTCAGGTTGGTGTTGTAGCGCAGGAGACTCAGCCTGGAGAGAGACAAAGAAATAATAATAACGATGATAATAATAATATACTTTATTTATAAGCATCTTGGAGAAATTCTCTATGAATTAAACAATTGTGCAGTATAATTACAGATTCACCAGCTGGATTAACTATCCAAAGCAATTCTGTATCAGTAAGCAAACCACAACTGTCCTGTTTTATTAGTTTCAGGCTTCTATTTAAAAAAAAAAAAAAAATAACAATAATTTAAAGTTTGAAGATAAAAAAAAACTCAATTAATAGAAGCCATGAAACCCTGCAATGGAAAATATGTCACAAACAAAAACATGGTGTGATTCAGGATGTGCTCATGTCACTCACATAGCAGCTCTTTGTCCTTGGAACAGTCTGCTGTAGTCCTCCTTCAGACCACAGATGTAGCTCACTGCTTCACCCCAGACCTTTTTTAATGCAACCAGGGGCAGCTGAGTTTTGGGCTCTTGGACTGCAGAGTCAAGGCAGATGAAACTGTATTTAGATGTCATATCTCCATATTTATAAATGATCTGTTTTTGTTTTTTTTTCAGCAGCATGAACGCCTACAAATGAACCCACCGATAGTGTTGACTTTGTCAGGCAGCTGTCGGGCACTGAAGGGACCAGAGTATTTAGTCATGCTCTTGTCAAACAGGTAGACAATGTAGCTGTCCCACCCTCGCTGCAGAGGAGAAGAAAATTAGATCTTAACAAGTATAAAGACATTTTCCAATTGCTGGATTTCCATTATAATTACTTTAGTGCAAATGCTATTTGTTTAGTTTAAATTGTATCACATGAATAGAATCCTTTTGACTTTTCAATCTTAAACACAAATGATTTTATCTATTTTTTAATGGGACAAATAAAAAACAAAATTCAAAACATTTTATTTTGAGACATACATGCCACTATAAGTACTGGGGATTCAACAGAACATGATACAGATGAGATGAGTTACTTTAGAACTAAACAAAGAGCTTCAGTGTATCTCCAGTCAGGAAGGTGTCATGTGAAATAGATTGTGCATTAGTCATATATTTTTACTGCCGTGGTTCTAGATTTTGTTGCTGTGGGTTTTTTTAAAACAAAAACACACTGCTGTCAAACCAGGTGTTTTGCTTTCAGTTAACAAACTGTTAATGTTATTATGTCATCAGAGAAAGACGGTGACAATTATCACAATGACACAGAGTGAAAGCCAACAGACACTTTTTGACACATTTTCTGCAGACTCATGTACTATGAAAATAGAACCAGATTTCACTGTGCTGATCTTACCACTCCATCTAAGACACACTGTGCAGCAGGCTTCCTAGGATCCAGTGACACCCCCGTCTCCTGCAGCAACTCCTGGTTCACAACTTCAATCTTGGTCTCCGCCTCGATGCGTCTCTGCAGACTGTGGAGACTTTCCTCTGGAGTCAGCTGGAACGAGTGGACCTGGGCTGAGGTCATGTTTAGAATGTGGACAACCTGGGAGGGAAAAGAAGGGGTTTCATGTCCTATTAAATTGTCTGTAAATTTAAACCTTCTGGACCCAAGTCCACTTCCACCTTAATCACTAAGTCACCACTACCCCATATGTATAATATAAATATAATAAAATCATTATTATTATTATAACGTGCACTTTCAAAGAGCTCCTTCATTTGTAAATGTATGGCTTGACTGTTGTACTCACCTTCATACTCAGTATCTGCTCCAGTAATTCAAAACACAGCGGCTTCTTTGTGTCACTGTTCATTTTTCCACCTCTCTGTACGGGGTCCCACTTCAACATCAGCTGAAGCAGTGCCTCCATCGGCTCCACCAGTGTACTGCAATGACCATTTAAAAACGTTTTAACTACAAGAGTTTATGATTTTAATGATTAAAACACAGGTTGAAAGCTCAGAGATTCAAAGACTTCCGGCAACTTGGCTGATAAACAACAACACGTAATATCCCCACAGAAAAGCACACAAATCACTAGGGATTTAGTTTTCTATTCATCTCTTATAAGTACAAATTAGGACTGGCTGATTGCCATCGTTGATCAAAGAGTGTTTCATTAGTTGACAAATGTGAGTCTTCAATCTATTCATAACTCCTTTATGCAAATAAACCAATCACACAGAGTGCAGTAGATGTTTACGAAAAACTTCATGTGACATTATGGATGAAAGATATCAATTTTACAAAACATTTAAAAGGAAACAGTTTTCAAACCTCCCAAGATTGTTGGGGTAAGGAAGGTGTGTGGAGAACCGGACTTCTCCATTTAGTTCTTCAACAGCCATTATGTCTTTTGGACCTTTATTCCGCACTTTGCTTGCCCTGTAAATAGAAAAGGGACAGAGACACATTTTAAATCAGGGAAACAACACAATGAAAACATGTTAAAATTTCTGATTCATGTTTTCAGTTTTGTTTATCGTTTCAATTGATCTAATTACATCTAAAATTTTACATTTACCTCAATGTTTAGATTTCTGCTTAATTTTTCCTACTTTGTGGGGCTGTAGAAACCTAGGTTTTCTGATTTGATTTGATGAGACAGCCAAACATTTCAGTTCAAGATAAACATATTCTAGCATATAAAACAACAAAAATATGCCAAAAACTGAAGATTGCTGAAATGTCAATACAATCTGGATGTTTTACTACAGTAAAATTAACATCTCAGCGTTCCCCAGGCAGAATTTAGGTTTTATTGGGAGATTCATGATCATAATAATTTATATAACTGGAGAGTATGTATGTGCAGCCATCAGGCTCCACAAGCTAAAGCAGCACCATGCAATACATATAATATACAATAAAAAAAAAATTCAGATTACAAAATACATTTCTAAAAAATAAATAACAAATAATAATGAACATCTTCCAATCACTGAAATGTCATATTATATGTGTATAATGTGTTTCCCAACTCACCATTGCACAGGTTGAAGGTTGTGCAAAAAAGGACGGAAACCACAACTGCATTCAAATATCATTGTACCAAAGCTCCAGTAATCCACAGTGACAGTGTATGGCTTATTCTCAAACAGCTCAGGTGCCTGCAGGGAGAAAGAGGTGTTAAACCTATGAACAGACCTGGATTATGGTTTTTTTATTATTATTTCTGTGTAGTTTATAAATTCTTTACTGAGAAACCTACCAGGTACTGTAATGTTCCAACAAAGGAGGTGCACAGACTACCCTGGTCGAGGTCTTTGGCGTAGCCTAAATCGATGATTTTATGAACCAGCTAAAGACCAAAAGTAAATGTAAGGGCTACAAATAATTAAAAAAAAGAAGAAACAGAAACCAAATTGTAGTACTAACCTTTCCATTGATATCTTGTAGAACTATGTTCTCAGGTTTAAGGTCTCTGTGGATGATCTTGTTTTCATGCAGATACTGGATACCAGAACCTAGAACAGCAACCAGTGAATTGATTTCATTGAAATGAAGATGACAACAGAGAAGAAAAAAAAACAAAACAAAAAAACAGACGAACCAACATCGTTGAGTAATGAAATCACTTCACTCTCCTTCAGACCACAGCAGTTCTCAGGTTTGCTTAGCACCTGTGATCAAGACAAATGCAGTTTAATCATATTTCCCTACCTGCACTTTTTCTCTCAATTTGTGTGTAAAGGTAAAAACTATGGCATGTTGAGTATAACACAAGAACATATTTTTCAATATTGTCAGCACCTTCCTCAAGTCTCCCCTTGAGCAATACTCCATGGCCAATAGTGGAAGATCATTTAAGGCGATGTGCGCTATCTCCTCTGGAACATCTCGGGCCGTCACAACATTTATGTGGTTTAATCTGAGTGAGAGACGAAAGTGTCTACATTACTGACTTTCACGACTTGTAGGAGTGCTGAAAATATTTACAGTAACATGATGATATATTACCATTGTAATAATAACAATTGTGACATCCAAAAGTAGTTGCGTCAAGGGCAGCTGGACTGGCAGGTTTTTGCGTCTACCAGTCCAGCTGCCCTTGATGCAACTACTAATTAATAAGATGCCCTGGATGACTGAAAACCTACATAGAAACAATTGTGAAAGTTTAGAATAAAAGTGCATCATGTCTACAAATAACAAAAAAATTACAACGTACTTCTTCATGATCTGGATTTCTCTGCTCCATCTGTCCTTATTTCTTTCTGTGAGTTCCAGACGGCACATTTTCACAGCTAACTTTTCATTTGTATCCTTTGAAACAAACATGCATAAATTTACACACAACATATAGAGTTTATTAACTTATCCCTAAGAATAACATTGGCAGAAAAACAAATCATCCGCCTCTCATTCAACTTATGGTTCACTCTGTAAACTTAAAGTCCTCTGCAACAAGCTGTCATAGAATCTCATCTGTGCAGAATATTAGCATATATTATAGTACTGGCTATTACTTCTTAAATAATTTTTACCTATGTGAGCAAATCAAAACAAATAAACAACATTTATTTTACAAAGTTTCTTGACTTCAGAGTGCAAACAAGACTAGAGCAATCTAAAAAAAAAACCAAAAAAAAAAAAACATCAAAATGTAATGGAACCCTAAATATGAAAAGACACCGTGTTTGGTCATCAGAAAAATTTAAATCCGGTGATGAGAAGTTTAATACACTTTTTGAAAAAAAGACGTCTGTGTCAAACTGTATTTAATACAGGACCCGGTTTCCAATATTGTGTGAGTCAATGTTAACTGGAAGTTTCACATCCAGGAGGTTTAGCCATTTTAGCTAATAACTAATCTGACATCTCCATCCACTTCTTTAATAGCATTTGCTTTTAAAGCAAGCTTTTTACAAAGGTTTGGTTTTCTTTAAAAAATAGGAATTTATATTAGATCATTACAATGACATCAAAGCTTTATTCTCAATTATATCTGAGACATTCCTATCTGCCTTCCTTCCGTGTATTTTTGTAGTCAAGTTCAACAACACTCACATGATGTTGGTATAAATAAACGTGGGCAAAGCCGCCCATTCCCAGCCTTTCTTTTAGCTCCCAGTCTCCACAGTTCTGGTTCTGCATGAAGGGAGGTTTCTCCATGGCTACAACTGCACCTGTAACAGTATCAACACTGATTTGAAATTTCATTTACTTGCTTTTTGGTCAAAATTTATAACAATTAAGTTAGCAACTTTAACCTTGTGTACACGACGATTCATGACTTAAAATGTAATGCTAAAATTAGATTTAAAAGATCGACAACATGACAAAATAAATGTCTACCTAATTTAACGGTTTTTGAGGCCGTTTGTACAAATAACCGAACACCATTGAAGACATTTAAATAAATAATTTTTGCCTTAATAATTTTAAGGCATTTGTATTAACAGGCTAGCGACGGTATGTGAAATATCCTACATTATTATATACAAAGCTGTTAAACTCCGGGACATGACTATATTCTGGGAAGCAGTCAGGTTTACTTTCGATGCCAACCCAATAGTACTGTCACACCTCATTGACGCTTTGCGTCTCTGTGTTAGTAAAGCACCGTCGACTTTAACACATTAAATGTTACCTAAAATGGGGACAGATAATAAAGTTAAAGTTATTAAAAGCCCGTTTTCACTGGCTAGCTGCAGTGGAGCTACACATTAGCCATTCAACAACAGACCGGGAAATAGACTGCGTCGTTCAACATCTCTCCAGGTTGAAGAATCGAAAGCTTCACTGGCAGGTGAATGACAACGCTGTTATAATTTCCACAGAAGACCGACATTAAAACAACCACTAAGACTTACCAGTCGTTTCTACGAAGCTGTCATGAGGGGCTGTTGGTTGAAATGTAAGCGTATGTCTTGTTGTTTTCAGGTCAGCAGCGCTGCGCCGTCAGTGTGTACTTTCCTGCGTGACGTCACCAGAAAGCCCGGCTGTGCTTCTCCGAAATGAGCGGATGCTGCGTTCAACAAAATCGAGTGCTGCTGTCCACAGGTGTTTACCAACACCAATCAACCTAAAGCGTAAAACACTCTTAAGTTACAACATCTACCATTTGGCAGCACTTTGCAAAGCAAATCTACTACAATCTACTCGCGTAAATGTTGTCCAAATGTATCTACTGTGTATTTATTGAAGCGGGGATTGCATATTAACTTATATATGCATAATATATAAGTTAATGTGTTTATGTTCTTATGTTGAAGTAATAATGGTGTCTTTGACCCAGTGTCATCGCTAGGGATAATTGTGATATCATTATCAATATTATAATCAATATTTTGATGCTATTTTACATAAAACTGTATCATGAAGCTATTATCATGTTTATTCATATTATTTTATGTCAGTATTATAATTTTATTAGGGGCCTCTTGATCATGGCCCTTTAGAATCCCTCTCCCTTTTCCTCCTTTTTGGCACCCCAGTCTGGAAGTCTCCAGCATGTATTCATTTACAGTAGGAGTGGGAGTTTTTATTTATTTACATTACACTGTTTCACTTGCACATTTCTGGGTTGCAGGTGTAATGTATATGCAGGAAAAAACAACGGGACAGTCCCCTAACATCTGTCTCACTGAAACACAACTTACCACTCCTTCTGTTATTATATTGCAATAAACATTGTACCACCCTGTTTATGTATTTATTTTTAAATGCTCAAATGCTATAAATGCTATAATTAAATAATAAATTAATAAATATATTCCAAAGTTAAGCATTACATATTTTACCTTGACATCCATATTATACTACCTAATGAACATAAAACCAGGAATGTCATGTTAATCTCTGACTTTGTTATTATAGTCCAATAATAATATAAAGGTATGATGGTGCAGTGATAAGATTCTGGTCAAATCTAGGTGTGGATTTGATTCTACCTGTTGTCCAGATTCCTGACCTTAATTGGAAGGGTGTTGTCATTTGGGGCATCTGAACAAATACTACATTTGTAGAAACCGCTGATGAAGGGAAATGCTATAAAGGAGGACACATATTTACAGATTACAAACACATTTCTGCAAGTAAAATGTATTGTTGTTGTAAATGACCTACCTGGGGTGTCAAAATCCAGTAAAATGTGAATCTGTGGTTCCCCAACCTTGAACAAAATGAAATTTGCTTTTACTACAAGCTAGATACTGTAGCAGAGAATACAATATCACATTAAGAACTTTAACCAACAGTAAAGAGGACGTTATTATTTCTCACTTGATATTGCACAGACCCTGAACACACACGACAGATTCACGGTTCTACCGCAGTTCTGCTTCTCTTTGCCACATCAATGCCACATGTCGTTGGCAATGAAATTCAGAAGACAATGTAAACCTTTCATAACACTTTTATTAGATATTTTCTATGCCTCCAAAAATAGAAGCGCATAAACAACATTTCCTTAGTGATTTTTAACAAGGCAGTGACACAAACAAATAGACTAATGTACAGTATGTAGTGTATAGTATTCATCAATGTCTAAAAACACGTGTAGGATCCAATCAGACATTAACATGTAAAAGGATTTTTATGCGATGACTTGATTCTCGGAAAAAACCCACAACAGCATACAACAGCATTAAATACAGCTATTTCCTTCCCTCATACTGGTAAAATTAAGAACAACAAGCTCAAGATCAATGAGGAAAAAGTTGCCCTATCTTCTGCGCTATAATAACCTGCCTTAATAATCAGACCATAGTATAAATGAAAGCAGGCCATAATATCTCATGCTTTATTTACATCTCACATTCAGAAACTAGGCTGATTATGGAGACTCACAGTAAAGGACAGTTTGTCCTGATTGCACCAGACATGTACTGCCCCTCTAACTCATCTGCTGCTCAGGACACAGTGCAACAGGGGTGACATTCACTCCAGCATCACACAGCCGTAACCAGGGGAACCAGCCGTTTCAACATTAACCAGTGCCATGGATATCAGGCAGCTGCTCACTGATGTAAATGAGTGGTGACTAAACAGACAAGAGTGAGGAGAGTGGAGGAGTCATCAGACACTTGGCCAAGGTGGAGCACTGATGATTTGCCTTCCCTTTACACCAGGATAATGCACATAAAGAGTATACAGGGGATTTTGAAAAAAACAAACAAAAAAACAGCCTAAACCAGCCACTTTGGATAGGTATTTTTGCTAGAATAAAATAAACATGGCAGCAGTGCAGCTCAAAAGATGCTAACTGCCATTAATAACCAAACAGAAATTAGCATGTGGCCACAGGGTTGAGGTCAGCTTATGAGAGGAAACTAATGGTTGCTTAAAATATATACCTTTGGACAATGAAGGTATATCATTTTAAATGTTGTGCTTATGTATCAAAACTGAGACAGTAATGGGTTTAAGATTTAAATAAATCTAATCTAATAATGCTTAACAAACACAGTTCACTAGACCAGGGCATTTGAAATGCATCTACAGCACTCCCTGCAGGTACGTTACAGACAACATACTTTTTTAAGCATTAATCCATGTGCCTTAAATTTTTTTGTCTCAAAAAAAAAACAAAACAAAAACAAAAACAAAAAAACAATGAATAGAATAGGCTGCAGGATTTAGTTCCCAGATATTAGAATTGGACAGTTAGACACGACGGCCGTCTCCACAGAAATAAAACACACCATTACCAGATGCCCCACAGAGGGAAAAGAACCAAAGCTTCTGAAGAATGATCATTTTCTTTTTTGCCTTGTTATTTAGTAGCTAATATGATGATATATGGACCCTATAATGTGCTGCACAGATAGAATCAGGAACTATGATACTGAACGTGAAGGTGAAGCTGGACAGAGGTTAGTCTTTACAGTAACAATGCATGTATCTCACTGATGACTAGACCACACCGGAAAAAAGCACCGTGGACTTTGGGACACTGATATTTTGGCTCTATTGATTAATACTTCTCTTCTACAGTACGTCAAGAGGAGCAAACAATAAATAAGCAATAACAATAATAAACAAATATTATGTATTAATAATTTATAGAATTAATAACAAATAATATTTGTTGTCACCCTGCTCCTCTTGACGTACTGTATAAGAGAGGCCTTTAAGTCAATAACATAAATGAGAAGCTGGATCTGGGGAATAAAAAGTGGTTACAAATATTTTAAAATTAAGGAATTTTCTTCACAGAACACTATTAATGGCCGTTATTTGTTTTGGTTTCCTCAAGATATTATATAAAGTACTATGCAACATAAATTAGAACCAATATTTTGAGGAAGACAAAACTCCAATTATACTTCTTTAATTTAGTTATTTTCTACCTACCAACAGTAACTGGTGACCAAAAATAACAGTATAATCATTAAAACACTTGCAAAAGGTGTGACCATTTGTAACACATGGATCATATCTGGGGAGCGCCCTAGGCTTGTATATACTGTCACTTTCCTCTGGTATTTAAGTCTTTTTGTTATTTTTTATTTTACAAACTCACTTTCATCCAACTATAAATCCACTCATACACAACACACATACTGTTGACATCCATATTTATACAAACAAGTCCTGTCTGATTTAGCCCTCCTACACCCACCTTCATCCTTAGGTGAGGGGGTGATGCCATGATGCATATTTACTGCAGGTGCAGCAGGTTTTGATTATGGCTGAAAGAACGTAACTGAATGTCGAGAGCTCTCCCTGCTGGTGGGACCCTGGCACTGCAGCTGCTCAAGGCGTCATCTTTAAAGCCTGAGTAGAAAATGGCTATAGATCAATGCAATGCAACAACAGGTGAATATTATGGCTACAAAAAATAAAATTGAGCACATAAGGATTCAGTTATTTGGAGCAGATTACCTAATTCTCACAGTCCTTGTTCTTCCTTTCTTCATTGTCAACCAGTTTGATGTCAATCGGGGTTTTATGTTCCAGCAAGAAAGAAAAATTATAACCATGTCCATAAATTCATCTCTAACCAATCTTTCATCAACATATAGGCCTCACTATAATACTCACATTGTGCTGAATTACTGTGTTTCTACCACATACAAGTAAATTAAAACAAAACATAAGAAAACCACACATGAGTATCATGTAGCGCCTTGGACACAGGATTTCTAAGGATTTCTACTGGGTATGTGTTTGTAATGCAATAGTGTGTGGAAAAATATCCTACAATATAAGCATAAAGCAGACATTATGCGTTATCTACAACATATTCTGAGGTTTTCGACAAGGAGCTTAGATTACATACTGTATGTCTTCTTACATTGTCATTATCAATATATTACATCATACATTTGACATACACAGGAGAAGTATGTTCGGACATCAACGAACGACTGTAAAATACTGTAAAAACACTGAAAAACATGAACATTCAGGATCTGCCTGGTGAGTGTTCAAAGAAGGGCTCTGAATGACAGGCGGTGAAAACAATTTTACATATGTTGGCATCAGCATGACAAAAAGGAATCTGCAGTGGAAAGAAACTTTACATACCCCTTTAGAATAGATGATTTTTATGTATAAAATAATGCCATTATATTAATACTTTTCCTTCAGAGAGCTGTACAATGTACATTTCAATGCAAAAACAAATTTAAATCAGTAATAAAAATAGAGTCTGGACTATGGGCTGGGTTTCAAAAAAACATTCTAAATATTCATTTTTATTAAAATATTTAATAATAGAGCAGCGTAACCTTTCAAAATCATCAGTGACATCAGTTCTGTCAGACACATTTCAGTAAAACTGTCTGATTACACCAAGTTGAACTTGGCAATAATAAACAAAGGGGCATTTGGCATTAGGACAATGTTGCAAAAATCTGCATGAAGAAGCACTGCAATAACAAAAGCATGGCAGTGGCACCATCATGCTCTAGGGCTGTTTCTGTCCACCAGGGACAAGAGGCTTTGATCACGGACCGGTTTTTTTTATATATAAATTCCCTAAGTTGTCTGCTAAGGTGCTAAAGATGAAGAGAAAAATTACATTTTAGTCAGAAATTAGACTTTAAATTAAGACAAAAATCTGCAACGTCACCTGGGAAAGACTTCAATGATGTCTGCGAAATTTGAGGGATTTGGAAGCTTATGTGAAAATAATTGTCAAAAAATGAAGATGTGCTTTTTTGGGAAACTCTGACCAAAAATCTGTTTCAAAGTAATTAGATTAGGCATGTGTATAATTCCAAACAAGTGTTTTCTGTTCATAGATTTCATTTTGTTTTTTTACTGAAATGTACAAATGCACATACCTTTGTGTCAATGTTCTAAACCTGATTTCTGTCATCTTACAGAGGTAGGTAAAGTTTTAATCCCCACTGTACATGTCTCTGGACAGCAACGGTCCAGCTTTGTCTGGGTTTGTAGTAAAAAGGCCTGAAAGAAGCTGTGCTGGATGCAAGCATGCAGATCACAGCAGGAAAACCAACAATCAAGGAAAAAAATAAACAAACAAACAAACAAAAAAAAAAAAACCCAACACGTCACAGGACAGAAGCAGGAACTCTAAAAGAGATCATCTGTGGAAATAAAGGGAATAAAACAACCTCTTATTTATATGTAGCTGCATATCAGAAGTACTGCAGACTTCTACTGAGCTGTGGCTTCCAACCAGACATCAGTGTCTAGAGAAAAGACACGGGTAATACGGAGAGATGAGCTGCAGCGACCTCATCATGTTCTCATCTACATCTACAGTACAACATCACAGCTGTAGCCCATCTTCATGAGGTGTTGTGTACCACCTTATTTGATGCTTCTTTCAGTGGAACACACACACTGAAGATAAAAACTGCATTGTCCAACTACTGAATGGAATGTGAACCCACCGTGGGCATGTGGCAAAACAGGAGCTGGAATGTAGTGGGTTCAAAAGAACTGGAAACTTCTCACAGAAGTCACGAATGAAAATGGTGCTGACGTCTCAGCAGAGATGTTTCAGAATATGTAAACACTTTTGGTCCCAAAAGTGGAGAACAAAGGCAGGAGAAATGGGAGAGGTGCCTTGCATGAACCAAAGGGTAAAAATGATGCTGGATGCAGGATGTAGGTCGTGGTGGAGTCCTGCTCAATCTGTTTGCACCCTCTACGTCTCAGTGCACAGAACAGTCTGCTACACAGCCAGGGTACGTTCTCAAAGACACCTCGTCTCTCCTGATCTGCGCTACCTCCCACCTCCTGCACTAACGCTCACTGCTTCTCTCCCAGCCAGTCTGTCAGTCACAGGATCCGCACCTCCTCAGTTGGATGAGAAGATTGGGGTGCCGGGTTAGGGCGTCATGGTCTGAAGAGGGCTTAGGGGCGATCCTTGCTCCAGCTCCCCTCTCAAGCAGAGCTACAAACCCTCCTGGATCTCAAATAAAACCTATGCGGGGAGACAGCCTGCCATTGGCAGAGCAACGCCGTGCTGCTCCCGGCGCCCCCACACTGTCTCACTTCTTGACGGCCTGTCGGTAGCTGTGTCTCTGGCCTTCCTGTCGGACTTTGCTGCCGCCGCTGCAGCCGCTGGCTTTGCTGCTGTTGGCCCCGTCCTTGGTGCTGCTGGCCTGGCTTGCCTGGCTGCTGTCCTGCAGTGTGGGGCTGGAGTGCGCCCTCTGCAGTCCGTTGTCCTCCAGGAGCTGAGACTCAAACACAGACAGGTCCTCTTCGCCACTCCGGATTTTAGCTCTAAGTAGCATCACATATGTTCCATATCGTGTTTTCTATGAAGAAGTCAACATGTGAATCAATATAGAACAATAGGGAAAACATGTTGTGAGTGAATTCTCAGGGTGGTTAAATGTGCAACTTGATTGAAGGAAAGGGATGTGACACGTCACATGCTGTACATTAAATTTCCACCACAGATGGCACTAGATGGAATCTAAACTGAAAGACTGAGAACTTTCAGATACATGTGGCTGTATCTTCTATGATCATCTCACCTCAAACTCCAAATACTCGTCTCGCTGGCGGTACTCCTCCAGCTCGCGCCCTTTCACTTTGCGATCAGGAGGATAAGAACGCAGTTCAGCCAGCTCAGTAGAGATGGCTCTGAACCGAGCTTCATGGGATCTGATCTGCTCCTCCTGTCGGCACATGATTAACACAAGAATTGTGACCCAAGTCAATATTAAATGTATATATTCATATGCAGTCAATGTCTGAATAAGGAGCTTCCTCCCTTTGTACACCTGTGTGACAAACGGGACTGATTACCTTGCTTGACAACAGCACAAAAACGTGTGCCATTTTTGGATTGGCTAACACAGGTATTAAGTTCAGGATTGTTCTTAAAGTCCTCTCAGTTTCTTTTTACATTTCTTTTTACATTTAACAACCAGCCATTTAGAGAAAATGGGGTCAAAACCTCCCATTTTGTTGCCTAAAATAGAGGATAATATAAGAGCAGAGTGACCTTGAACACTGACTATTACACCATGGCTGTGGTCAGAGGGGACAAAAATGTCTGGACCATGAGACAGGTGAGAAACCAATATCAAAAACACATTAGGAAATGAGCTCCTATGCTGACTTCTTTTGTTTCTCCTTTGGAAAACATGTTTCTGCTTTTTGGCAGTGCTGCTGTTAAGAGGCATGTCAATTTTTTAAAATTGTTTAACCAGCTTCTCTGAAATGTAGACATAATTATTTTGTGATTAATTTATCTCTGTATCAACAGGTGGTGAATTAAGGAAGCAGGGATCTGTATCGAGACAGATTTACATGTTTTTAAAATTGTTTTATTTGTTTCATATATTTTCAGTTCACAGGAGGAATTGTCTGGTAAATTATTAGGTTAATTTAGGTTCTTTTTTTCAATAAGCAGTAAGTACTACAGTCAAGGAGAAATGGTGTCTTCAACAGTCTATACTTGTGATTTTTGGATGGTTAAAACTCAGTGGTCAGATTCTCTGTATGGAGAGTAATTCAAGATTATATATTTTTTTAACTCCCATTTTCAATAAACATACATTTACATTCTGATTAGGCTGTTCAATAAATGTTAACCCTGTTTGACCAACAACTCTCTGCCCACAACACATTTCCGCCCCCTGCATGATTGAGTTTGACACCTCAGCTGTACGGGCTAAAGGTGAATTTCTCAACAATACCTCAGACAGCTTGGACATTGTTCCTGGCAGCAGCGGTCGGCTGAACTTCTTCTGTGAGCCGATAGCTGCAGGGAAAGGTGGGGAGGAGAACATGGCGGCCACTGTGTTGATCCGTGTGATCCAAGACTGCATTTGCTCCGCATTCCTGTTACAGAGGAAGGGGAAAGCACAGTCAGGAATAATTAGAAAACACAAATGTGGTTACAAAACTACAAAATGACTTTTTTATCAGCTATACCTTTGCAGTACTAATTTATTAGAACAACTAAGCTGGATAGGGACAATTATCATGTTTTCTCACTAACACATAAAACACACACACACACACAAGTGGCCCAGGAGAAATATCTGACTGAATGAGACAGTCGGGTCCCAGTCCCACAGGAGGAGAGAAGGATGGAGAGACAAGAAGGGAGAGAAGGAAAAAGAGAAGAGACACGGGAGGGGGTACAGTATCTGGGACAGATACAGACTGCAACTGGAGCACACAGCCTGTCCTCCAGGGGGTGGGGGTGGGCGGTGGGAGGGGGCAGAAACATGTGGACACTCATGTGCCAGTTCCTGAATGCAGTCATCCACACACACACACACACACACACACTACATTACACACCTTCACCTTGCCGCTAACGCTCTGAATGAATTCTGTCTTGTGTATGTATGTGTCTTTGATCCATAGACCCTCAGCAGGCGTTCTGTTCGCCCGGGGCACACGTGCACAGCAGGCCTCACGTGGTGTTAGTTTAAGCTGGGTTCCCAGCTGAGTGGAGACATTGTACTATATCAACACATCCTCCAACCAGGTCTAGATTTGGATGAAGAAACTTTAGCTGCACATCCAGAGGTTTTGGGTGGATGTAAGGTCAGGCTCTCTGCACGGACACTCGGTGAAAGTGGAGCAGTAGGCTAGTCACACTGAGTAGATGTCATATCACTGTGACAACATACATTCACTGGCTACCTCATATGGTACATTTTAGACCTGGCTTTACATCGGTTTAAGTCTTCAAATAGTGATATATCAATTATGTAACAATGAATAAGAGTGTACGTAATATGCATAATATACAAAAGCTTAATTCAAAATCAATTCCAGTTACTGCAAATATTTCTTATTTTGTAACATGACAGAGCTTGAGGAAATAGCACCAGTTTTGCCGATTAGATGGTTTTAAAAAGCAGTTGATTCAGCATACCTAATATAGTGGCTATAGCTTAAAAAAGTCAAATATGTTCTTTTGTCTTAAATCATGTTACTCACGGTGCCTGAAAGAGATACACCCTCCAGTCAGCGGTGTGTAGGTAGAACACATTAGGCCTCTTGCTGTAGTCCGACGCTTTCATGGCCAGAGAGTGGTGAATGGACACAGCGTTCTTTAGATCCTCATCAGTCAGCTGCTTATCAGGCCTGTACTCACCCTAACAGCACACACACACACACACACACACACACACAAGAATGTTAAAATTAAGTAATTTAGAGGGAATAGCGATTAGCAAGCTTGATAATGTTAATCCTTCTCTGTAAGTCGCTTTGGCTAAATGCATAAATGTAAATATAAATGTAAATGTAAAAACACTGAGATCGTTATAATTTGACATGTGAAAAGAGAGAGAGCACATAGAAAATAAAGAAACGCGTGTTTTTGTAAATGACTCTTACTTTCTGCAGATAGAGGATTAGCCCTTTGAGGATGGCGTAGAAGGTTTTCCATCCTCTTTTACCTCTTGGTGCTGTAAAGAGAAAAAATAACACGTTAACCTTTGACCTGCAGTATATGGTACCATATATTTTTTACTTGAACAGTTGTTAATTTATATAAAAAAGACAGTGAGGATTAGGTTCTCAATATATTGACAATCTGCTTAATATAAAGCACCATGTTTGTCTTGGAGATGAAACAATAGTATGTTATGTAACAAAGAAGGTACTATTTTATGCAGTGTCATATAAAGTAGGGCCTAATAGTTTTAGGATTCTATTTAATATGCAGAAAATAATGGAACTTGACTGGATGAAAAATAAATAAAGATAAAAAAACTTTGGCAATCCACCCATGTTTGTTTTGATTTGCTAAAAGAAAGTATTTATGACTACGTTATCATAAAAAGTTGTCAACAAACGAAAAAGCAGATCAGCAGTTGATGACAGGAACATTTTCCATCTGTTCTTTTAGGTTTTGTCCCTATTTAACTTAACATTTTTAATGAATCTATTAAAAACAAAATGATTTATTGTTTTTCAAGCAGATGAAAAAATTGTTGTTCAAAATACGGCCGGATTTTGAATTATTTCATTTCAGGTTATGGATGTGATCCAGAGAGGAGACGACATTCACACTGACACACAGAGATGTTGGACTGGATCACAGCTGACTCAAATGACAGCAAGTGTGGGAAATGATTCAGCTTGAAAAGAGTGGTGTTAAGTTGGCGGTGACACAGGGCTTTTAGAGAAGCGCCCCCCCGGGTTGGAGGACTGCTGTGAACACAAGTTAATGGAGATGCAAAATACTGGAATCAAAAGGGTTTCATGAAACAGAGAAAGATGAGAATTTCTTTGCCTTTGTTTCATCACAATATGCGATGTGACGTGTGATGTCGCCAAATTCAACATTCAACAGTGAATTGAATTTAATTGAATTTACCAAGAAAATCTGATAAAATGCAAGATGCAAAGCTAATGGTGGCAGAATGCTTGGAATTTTCTATGTAGAGGCCAAGGAGGTAAGTGAGGCAAGGTGAAGTTGTTAAGGACACTTTCGGAGGACAGTGGGTGGATAAAGCAGGGAAAGTAGCTGTGAAAACATCCGTAAAAAGAAAAAGAGCAGAAAACTCTAATATTGTCCCTTATCTCCATTGCACCGATCTGACATTTTAACTACATAGCACATTTGAAGAAAAATAAAAAAGGGTATTGGGTAAGGGATTTTTTTTGGCACTGAGGGACAAATTGACGTATTATTTATTTTTAAAGTCAGTTGAGCTCATGGCCATGATCCCCAAAAGGCTGTGGCTACGTACTTCTCTTGCCATCGGTGTCAGCGTGGACCTTGCGAACGAGGAATCCGTTCTTGTACAGTAACATTCCTGTGGGCTCATCTGCCAGGGACTTCCCACTGCTGCCCACCCTCTTCATGGTTCTGGAGGTGTTGGAGTCACACAGACTGTCTCCGAGCTCTGAGAAGGACTTGCGTAGCTCTTCCTCGTCACTGTGGAGACCAAATTAAATAAATATATGAACATTTTGAAAGAAAATATAAAAAAGGACTCTAATGGACACTGATGTGTCATGTCTTGTTAGCAATAAACACGTCGTCATTCATTCTATCCATTTATCGCTCACCCTGTACTTGTGACACAGGGAACAGAAGAGGACAAGATTTCACGGACTTACAGTTTGTTACAGTACTCACTTTGGCCACGCAGTTACAGAGTACCACACAAACTAGAACCTCACAAAATGAATTCTCTCTGTTCTCTGTTCTATACTGGATCAAAAAACATTCCTGCAAAACGTCAGCCACTGTTTCTCTTCCCTTTTTAGAGGCTTCCTTACCCTGGAGGCGGTTCCTTCCTTTGATGCAGGAACATCACTGTTAAAAGAAGGTGAAGGCCTCTTATGCCTAAGACCCCCTTAGGGTATTTCTTACATTTTTACTATATTTTGAATCTTGACTTTGAAAAGAGCTTTTTACTGCAAGGACTGGGGACAGATGCTGTAATAGTTTAACAAAATATATTTTCTTTCAGAACAGAAAATGAATGATCTAAAAGAGTTACTTATTGGACAGTGTATGAACTACTGAGGTGGACTGTTGCAGACCAAGAAGATGTATGGATGACTTCTGCACTTTTTGTTTACTTTTATATGACTCATGTTCAGTTTTTGTCTTTTGACTGGTCCTTTTGACAACTGGACTACTGTGAGGAACTTATATGCATTTTCATTTTTTGTTATAATTTATTACTAAAATAAGTGTCCTCAGTGTTTTTGGTGAATGATTGAGTGAGTGCATTTACAGTCATTCTGAGAATGACTATCTTGTTAACATTACCTGCTAACTACGGAGCATTGTAAAACTTTATTTGTGCAAAAATTGGATTAAATAATAACTGAAATATAGTAAAAGGTTAATTGGTAAAAGACAAAAATATATTACTCCTATATGTAATTTTTTTTAATGTCCTCAAATATGAAATCCATTACATTACATGTGTTGTAATAAAAAATGTTTTAGTTTTAAAATCACAACTCCATCTTCCTCATCAGTCAGAAGACGATAAGCAACAGAAGTCCAAAACTAATTGTCATAATGGTTTACTTTCACTGTGTTAGTGTCAGTCTCTCATCCATTACATTGTTTTCCAAAGACACTTTATGAGCTTCAATCTAATATATTTCATATCCCTTTATAACACTGAGATTCCAGGCCATTCAGAATCATCATATTTGTTGCTGATGTGCTGATGAGTCTCAGAGGAGCCTCCTCATCACACATTAGAAAAGAGCCTCGAAGAACCATCTATGGAAATGAGGACTGGGAAGAGTAGATTTTTGATGCAGCCGTGCTCCAGGCTTAGAACAAACAACAAATGGTTTTATTTAATTGCTAAAGACGCTAAGATTTGGGCAGATTTCTGCAAACAATTGTGAATTTCAAATGTGTAAAATAAAGATAAAGGAGTTCCTAAAATATTTTGAAATGGCCTTGAAGCATTTTCACAGAGAGAAAAAGAAGACAATGTTACAATGCTGTTTTTTAAGGGGAGCGAGAAAGAAAATTGGATTTTCAGGTTAAAGTGCTAAAGAAATTTACATTAAAACTATTATTAAATTTAAATTTTGGCTATGTCTGCTTTGACTGTTCCGGAAAATCTTGCAAATTGACAGGGGAAAGTTTACAACCACAGTTAAGACCAAACAAGTGTAGTCATAACCTTTGTTGAATTTGATTACGTTACACTGGATTTTCTGGTAATCCCAATCAGATGCTTCCAAGTCTGATCATATAATCCTAGAGTTTTTTATGTCATTGTAATTATTTTTTTTCTAATTTCAACACTAGAACACTTTATACGTGAGCGCTTTTGGATTTGTGCTATATCTAAATGATGGGCAGCACCAAGAAAAGACATCCTTTCAGTGGTGATAATCTCATTCTCTTCTAAATAATGCCTCACAATGCACCATGGGACTTCCCCTGGTGTTTTTAAAGGGATTTGTCACATTAGGAAATGATAGCTGCTTCAGGTCACCATAGCCTGCCTCTCTGTGAGGGAACCGGGCAAATCCACTGGTTACCTCGGCATTCAACACTGGTGCGAAAGTTCATGAAAACAGAAGAGGAAAATGGCTTGATGCCGAACCCCCCTCCGAGACCAGATTATGAGTAACTAACAGTACATAACAGCAGTTAACCCCGTGCAAGAGGCAGAGAGAACAGAGAAAGAAAGAGTCAGAGCCAATGAGAGTGTAGCCTGTTGCCTGGTAACTGCTGGCCTGCTTGAATCCCTCTCTACACAAAGTGGAAGAGATGGAGGAAGGGAGGGAAGAAGAAAAAGACAAAAGCTCATCCTTCTTCTCCGATGGCAGAATATTTTCAGCAATAATGTGAGAGAGAATGAGGAACAGAGGGACAGGGAATTTAAAAAAACAAACAAACATATATTAGGGTTTAAAACACCAAAAAGAATGACAAAGAAAAACAGGAAACGGGAATTAATAGAAAAAAAGTTAGTAAACCATAACAGGTAAAGACAGAAAAAGAATCAGGGTAAATAAAATGTTACAAACTGTAGGAAAGCTCTGGGAGCAGGTTGTTGGTTGATGGACACGCTGCTGCATGCTGGGATTTTTATGTCATTGCTGCATCAGTGGCCAATGGGAACAGATTTGCTCTTTCACCTGTGACTCTGAGTCACTGTACCAAATGGTTACAACACAGCTCACACAGAGAAGGGAAAATGAGCAGCAATTCATCCATTTAACGCTTTCATCTTTTTACGACATAAATAACATCTGTATATCCCAAACATATTTTATATTGAGAGTAATTTTTTAAAACTAAACACTTGTGAAATTGTGATAGTTTAAGTTGGTAGAGAATTTTAGCTGCTGCCAAAAGTTTAAGAAGAAGTCAGTATTGGGGGAGGGTCAGGGTCAGGTCACACCATCACAACTGCAGGCTTACTGCAAGTCATTTAATGTTTTGTTGTGTTCCAAAACACATTCTTTGCATTTTTAATTAAATGAGGCCTGACTCAGGTTGTGCAGGACCACTGCTCCGCACTATGATAACCTTGGGAAGTATCACCTCAGCATATTCTGGTTAACTGCTGGTCTGTTAAGTGTATTTCTTGTGTTTTTACAACATTACAATTTATAGAAAAAATTCACAGTATCAAACTATGTTCATAGCAACCTCTGCAGGCGAAAAGTGAGAAGCCAAATGTTATATGTTTACACAAACTAACGCCTTGACAACGCTGTGATATTTTACAGTCAACATTAGTTAGATACATTAAATACCACGTTGGAGGGAGGAGGGATTGAAAGCCTGATGCCTTTAAAATATACATATTTACAACATGATTCATCACTAACTGAATTTCCACATTTCCACTCAGCTGGGTTTGCATCCATAGATAAAGACCTTGGACTTGTTGCGTCTCTCTCCCTCTCTTTCATCCTCATATAGTGCCCACCACCTCTCACTCTGCACTCCACCCCCGCTGCTGCTGCTGAGAAAGCATGTGTGTGTGTGTGTGTGTGTGTGTGTTTGCTGTAAATCTCTGTGTTGTCTTAGCGAGTGTGGAACATGTGGGTGCCTCCAACTGCACCGCTGAGAGCGACCATGTACGTGTCTCTCTCTGAGTCTCTCTCTGCGGGGGAGTGAAGTAACATCCATTGCCATGGTAATGTGCGCAGACACACTCACCTGTACTGAGATGTGCAGCACATACAGTACAACAGCACAATCAAAGGTGGAATCTAGCTGCAATCCAGATGCTTTTAACCTCAGTCTGTCGTTCTCAGGGAAACAGGGAAAAAACTGTTTTTAACACAAACTCTAGCTCCATAATTCACCATCATCAGGTTCTGTCACTAAGGATAAAAACTCAGGCTTTCGTTTTACAATCTGAATAACCACATGCTAGCTGTGGATTAATCACGACTTATTCTGATTAATTAGGATTTCCTAAATATTTCCTAAATATAGAAGTTACAATGTTCCTTGTGTTTATTTCACAATGCAAAGCAAACTTAGTGATCACACAAAGCTAACTATCTATCCTTACTTACAGTACGGTCTCTGGTTAAGTGGAGTGTACAACTTCAGCTAAGTCTTACAGATACACGGTTGCAGATTTCACCAGCAGTTCAATGATGTAGAAAAATATTTCTTTTAGAAAAGCACATATTATTAAATTAATTTAAAGTTCTCATATAAGCCAGTGTGTTTTATTGAATTAAAAAGCTACACAGGAGGATATTGACTGGGGCAGGGTGCAATATTAGAGCAGTGCTGAGCAGAATGGTCTGGTGTGAGCAGATCATCAGCCTCCATTTCACTCCCTTGCTTGGCTTCTCTATTGAGTTACACAAACTACATTTTTACTAACACATATTGTACTTTTTTATTCTTTATCTTTTACAACCTCTACTGTCACTGCCATATTTTCATTCTACTCAGAATTCTGCAATAAGGACTTTAAAAAATCACTAGTGTGGTTGACAGAACAGAACCCATACACTTCACTATTGCAAGTGCACACACCGACAAGGAGAGGTAAAACAAATGATGTGTGTATTATCTTAACCAATGCAGAGGCAGGATTCACCTATGACTAGGTGTGAGTTCATGTGTTGCAGACATGGTCAGTGAGTCTGCAAGTGTAAAAAAAAATCCTCTGCGTGATGAAATATGCATCAGTTGAGCAAGGTGTGAAAGTGGTGGACAAAGTGACACGGTGCTCTGCCTCCAAATGAGGTTTTCAAAGCTGAACAGCGGCACAGACCAAAACCACACCAGCCCAACCATGTCAGCCACCTCAAATATTGAACAGGGGCATGTGTAGCTCTGTGTCAAAGCCCTAAATCCCTCCTGCTGCCGGTCCTTTAATTCTTAATCCATCAGTTGCTTTCTTCTGGTCTGAAAGTCCACCTCATTTTTTATAAAAAATTATAAAACATTTTCGTCCTTGTTTGGCCTTGGTGCAACGACAGTGTTTAAATAGCTGTCTACACTGTTTGTTAGTGGATATGTTTGAACTGAATTGCCTGCCTCTCTGTGGCCCTCCTCCTCCTCCTCCTCCTCCTCCTGCGTATGCTCCTCTGACCACTATTTATTCAGCCGCTCCAGGAGTGATGCTGCTTCTGCGGCTGGTGCTGCTATTTTTGGAACAGATAGTGGGAGGTAGTGGTCACACCTTTGTGCAGGATACAGGTAAAGAGACGTTTAAGTTACGTCTCCTCACATCCCTCCCCATCTCTCTGTCTCTCTCTCACAATCTATCGCCATCTCCTTCTCCTCAACATGTTCACATGTTCAAACACCGAGACGCACACGTCTCTAGCCATGCACTTCCTGTGTGTATTTATATGTACAATACATTTGTCTCTCTGTAAGTGTTGTGTTGTGTTTGCTGCTGAGAGAACGCGGGGAGGGAAGGGCGTTGCGGTCGCCATGGAGTCGTATCCATGGTGTCGTAACCGTGGCAACAAAGCTTGGAAAGCCAGCAACTTAATTGGCATGTGTGAGGCTGAAGCTGTGATCCAGAATAGCAACCCTTGACACACTAATGTTTCCCTCACATGCCAGAGGAGGCTCACGTCACTAACGAGCGCACTAACTCCTTCATCAATATCCTTTATCACTTCCTGCCCTCCAGGACGATTTGTGTGTGTGTTCCATTGTGTCTTTGTGTGCGTGAAATTAATTATCTTTAACAGGACGGCTTTGCTTAGTTAAAGCAGGTTTTGAGGGCATTTTGGATCATTTAGAGTTTTACACCATGGCAGTTGTAACCAACTCTGGGTATATCTTAACTGTTTCAGGGCTCATTTAAAGTTAATTTTTAACTCTTAAGTAACAAACCTATCATGAAGTCAGTAGATTCTAAGCTATCTTTTAAATGTTTTTCATTCATTTTTGACAATTTTTTCAAAAATTTTGGATCAAGCTATTTTATCATCTACCTTAACATTTTTAAATTCTTTACAGAAGTCTAAGCTAAATAAAGAATTTTAATTTTTAATTGTTCATGTTATTATGATTATTTTAACCATTGACGCCTTATCTGAGTTAGTAAAAACTATTTCTGACCTAAACATATTTTTCCTTGACATATTACAGCTAACTTTGCTTATGGTTGACATTAAATTATGTTTAATTTAAGATATAAACCTGTTTGTTTGGAAATATATATATATATATATATATACAGTATATGTATGTAGGCTTTTGCGCATTATAGGTGTCCTCAGATATTTCTAAAATATTTGATGTGTTTGTTTGCAACAAAAACCTTCATTTAGTAAAAGAAGAAGAAACAGAAGAGTAGGATGAAGAAAGTAAAAAAAGAGAAAAGAAAAATTAGAGGAAGAAACCGCAGATAAAAACATATTCCAGGATTAATTCAAACTTACATAGTCCACTGCAGCTTCTGATTCTTGATTGAGTTGTACAGAGCCTGTGGAAAGAAGAAATAAAATCATATTTACACATGAATATGATACACGCCAGCTCAATCTATTGGAGGTTTGATCAAACATTAGTGAGCAGAGGTTGGGTAGCTGCGGCTTTCTGTTAAAGTTGCACTGTAAGCAGGAAGGCTCTGTTCCTCAAAGACAGTGTCTTTTCTCTATACTGTTCGTTGGTCTGCCTGAGTTTTACTCATTTTCTTCACCAAAGAAGTCATCAGTCACCCAATCCCTCAACCATCACTACATCAGTTAAAAAAGGGGGAAAAAACACAACCTGTCAAGTGATAGAGAGGCAAAATCAATCAGCCAATCAATAATTTAGTCTCTGACGCAAAGTCATTGATCCAGGCAGGCCAGAAAATTTAGGTTACAGCTCAAGAAAAAGTCTGGGACCATGAAGGTAAAAATAACAGAAACAAAACAAGAAACAGCACATTTCTACAGTGCAGATGGATTTATGGATTTCTCTTTAGGCTGCAGTCGATTGATCAATCTGTCCAGTGATCGGTCCACAACTCAATACAAGTGTTTTAAGAAAAAACAATAAATAACTGAATCTGAGTGATTTCTAAAAACTTAAGTGAAAAAATATAAAGATATAATAATGATTTTTGGAATTCACTTCACAACACTGTTTTGTTTTTCACCTTAGTATGAAACATGGTAATTTTCATATTTTACACTCTGGTTAGCTCACCTTGTTTGTTAACTAGCTAGCTGTCTTTGACTGGACACATTAATGCAGGTTTTCCTGTAAAAAAAACCCAAAAGATATTCTTCTGATAGATTTGTTGTCTACTCCTGTCACAAATATCTTCACACAATGCATTGTTTTGCTTAAGTTTAATCTGATGTTTGCAAACCACTCACAATTTCAGAGAAAATCTACATGTGTAGTTTGGAAGAACAGTCGTTTCTAGTTGTCTATCTTACTATGGTCAAACGTACAACCCTAGGAACTTCACAACACAGACCATGAGTCCAGTTTATCTGAATGCTGTGCACTGCAGTGAGAAATTATACTCTTTACTCTTCCTAATGTCACTGCAGACTGCCAACTTTTCAGTGTGAGTGAGCATCAATGTCTCAGGTTGGAGATGTGCAGTGGGCATGAGTCTGAATGTGAGTCAGTAATATTTCAGCAACTGATAGAACCACACATCATAAAACATGAATTCTCCCTTTAAGAGACACAGAACACTGGGCTTTTTAAGGTCTTCCAAACGACATGTGACAGCTCAGACCTTTAGTTGCTTTTCATTAAGCAGCCTGCAGTGACAATGAGTGTGATACGGCAACAAACATCCACGAGCTGCTCGGTGACGAACAGAAGGCTCAGACGGCAGCATGAAGCCGTCACACTCCAGTGTTTCAGACACAAATCGAAGAGGGAGATGCAGCTGATGGACAGCTGGGACAGCTGAGCTGATGGAGATGACAGTACAGGCCATTCATTACCTCCTTGTTCAACTCCCAGTTCCTCATGGAGCGATTCTGTTCACGCCACGGAGGGGAAGAAACCTCACTCTCGGCTGGAATCAATTATTTTCCATTACGTTCCTTTGATTAAAGAACTGCTGCTAATGGTCTTCACTTGAATTCTGCCATTCCATACTTCCACTCTATCATAAATACACGGTGCTGCTGCTGCTGCTGCTTTGTGACTCCCAGTTAAATAGAATTGGATTTATAATAGAGTTTGATTCTTCTGTTCAATCAAGTTCATTTACAAAGTTTCAAAACTGGGCCTCATCAGAAATAATCCATGAATATTAACAACATGAAGTCTTTCAGTACAAACTGGAAACTGGAACAGTACAGACACAGTTTTGTCTACCTTTTACTGCCAAAACTCAACACTCTTTTGACGACAATTTTTGGTACCAGGTTGGATTTAGTTAACCCCTGAGGAAGCTCTATGGAATATCTACAGGAGGAAAGTAAAACCACATGAGAATGTAGAACTCTCAAGAGTCTGAGAATTAAGTTTAAAAGTATTTTTTCGTCAGGAACTTTAACTTCAAGTATTTTTTTTCTTCTCACAAAGCTCCAGCTTTTATTTAAGTTCTTTACGTTATAAATAATAATATAAAAGCTTTATTTTCTAAATTTAAGGTCTAAATTCTGTTACCCATATCCTCCTCCATAGACAAAAGAATGGGAGGGATTTAACGGTGAAAAATGTCTGCTTCATCACAGGTCAGGATCATTCATTTCAACATCACATAAACTAAAGTGAGCTGCTCACCCTCACTATAAACAGTGCCAACAATAAAAACGATTAATAATTAAAAATTATTAAAAATGATTTAACCTAGAGGGCAAACACAGCTGACAGAGGGAGAAGAGAGAACAAGTGAAAAAGTAGAAGGTGATTTTACAATTTCTGATCATGTCCCAGGGGATAATCCAATTGATTTTTCCTTCTCACAAACAGCAGTTCCGAGAGTCAGGTACAAAGAATCAACCCTGGAAACTAATGACATTTATTTAAGTCCTTACTGGACATTGGAGAAGATCACACAACATAAATGTGTCTGAAATCAACAAAGAAATACTGTGATTCCCTCCTTTCCTGAAAATCTGATTTTTTTTCTTATGAGATGCTTGTTGTTTGTTGTCCCATTTTCTGCACTGCATTATTTTTGCATAATGCCGAGTGAATAACAACGGGAGTAAATAATAACACTAAAAGCCTAAGACAAAAAGCTTTGATCCTAAGCTTCTACCCTCCAACCAAAACAGCAAACATCGAGCACGAACCTAATAATTACAGGGTATAAATAGTAACTCATCAACTCATCTTCAGAATATTTTCTTAATTAAAGGAATAACAAAAAGAAAAAAAATAGCAAAAAGCACCTTTCTGTTCATTCACTTAGATTAAAAAAAGAACAGCAGTTCAGCAGATGATACAGCACTACTGCATCTACAAAATATTGTTATTATTTATTTACTGTAGTAGTTTTACCTCAAGGCAAAAAGTTTCACGTTGAAGCACATGAGGTATTAAACATGTGAAAGGATCAATATTCAACAGGCCTATTTCTTCTGATTCACCAGTGAAAGTGTGTCACAGCTGAGTTTATCTTCCAGGAGAGACCTGTTCCTTTTATATTTGTACAATAAAAAGAGAATCAAATTTTAGGTTAAATCTCAGGGTACACAGTGCTGATGACAGTGGGGTTGCGTGGTGGATTCAGAGACAGATGACTAAAGGAGCAAGTCAATTACAACTAAGGTAGACGGAGGCGGAGAATAAATCATCGGCGCCAGAGCGTCAATCAGGCCAGAGGCTCATTCAGACGTGGATGGATGTTCGTCACCTTCAGCTACTTGCTTCATCAGCGTCACCAAACTTGGGCAAAATGAGAGCCATTAGCCTTGAGTGGTGGCTTTTAGATGATAAAGTGTGTGCTGATGACTGTGACCTACTCAGACCTTACAGTTATCACCAGTCTCCTTCAGAAAAAAACCTCAACGGCCCATTTTAGAGTCTGGGAAATTTGTGCAAATAACGTTGGCTTGTTGTGAGGATAACAGATGTTACAGAAATGTGACCTAAGAAAGGATGTGACCACCAGGCTGTGAAGGATGTTGAGGTGTCATCATTATAGAGGTATAAAACCACTGGCCCATGGACCACAGGTGGACCCACAGTTGATGTCACACCGACTAAAACGTGTTCTTTCTCGTAAGACATGTCCTGCTCTGTGTCCTATTGGGTAACGCCTGTGAGTGACACTGATCCTTTAAAGGTAGAACAAAGGATCTGGATTAAAGCTTGATTTGGAGCCCAATTGTTGACAACCAAGTTCATCTTGTTATTTATTCACCTTAAGCTACTAATATTTTTTGCTAATCAGAGACAGACACACTCAACGCAGACACTTGGCAAGATGGCTGGGTAGTGGGTATGGATTACATTCATCAAAGACTGCCACATGTGTTTTGTCGACATGTGTTTCTTATACATGTGTCTTATACAGACCTAATGGTCTGTATAAGAAAGCATGAGTTTGCATGAGTTTGAAGAAAGGCTATGTAAAGGTTTGAAAGTAAGGAAGACAAATAACTGCAAATAGTTCATGACAAGACAGGGTGAGTAGTGTAGGTAAAGACCAGTAAAAAGAAACTAAAAAAAAGTTTATAGTACCTTCCTCCTTTTTCTGGCCTGTGGGTGATTCTGTCCATCCTGAGCTTTACCTAGCAGGTCTGGGAACACCAGTGGTTTGAGTGAGCGTGAGCGTGGAGTTCTGGGATACCGGAATGGGTCCATCATCCGGAAGTCCCTCCCATATCGCACAGTGCAAAGAGAGCGGGAACGCAAACGCCCCGCTGAGTGCAAGCTGTTAACGCCGATCATGGTCAGATGGGATGGAACAAAGCTTGAATTGATGATTAATTGCCAAAGGTCCTGTAGAACAAACTTTCTTCAAGGTGATAAAAAGGTAGGAGATTGGACGAGGTCAAAGTGAGATGGGTTGTTACAGAGAGCAGCTGGAGATCAGCGCAGAAAGGCAACACATCATTAGTCACGTCAGTCAGAGGCACCGTTGGACAGGGTTGTCAGCTGCGTCACAATCTCTTGATCAACACTTAGCAGGCAACACCAGAATGCCCACCTGATACTGAATAATACATGAGACGGCCATGTACAAAAAAGACTTCGTCACATATGAAAAGACGGTAGCACTTTCTCCAAGCAAGGTGAGAAACGGTCACTGTGGAGCAATAAATCCAGCAGCTTTATCTACAGAAGTTAATGGAAAGTAGGTTGAAAATTCATGGCAGGACAAAGTGTGAAACTGCATTCTCTGGCTGAGTGCTCACAGGTTGGATAGTATGATCTCAACAGGATGTAAACCTGTGCCAAAGTTGCCAATGGTGACAGCAGACCAGCAGCCACCTCTGACATTCCAGTGACCAAACACTACAAAGATGACTCTTTAAACCTCAAACGTGCAGGGACCAAAGCCGACACACTCACAGATGGTATGAAGCACAAGCAGCGTGAACGGCCAGTTGGCATGAAACAGATGGGTGCAAAATGTGGAAAAGAGGCAGAACACACACACACACACAAACACACAGGTGTGTAATAAGCTCTTATGGTGTTATGAACACAAACACACAATAGATGGAAATAAAGGAATAGGTGGGAGGGAGGTGCAGCCGCCCTCAGACTTCAGAGTAGGGATCCCAAAGAGGACCCTCGATTTCGTCACAAGCCGAAATACAAACACATTCAACCAAAAAGGAGAGAAGATTTCCAGAAGGAAAGCTGGGGTTTATGAGCCCAGAAGAGTTGAACGTTCCTGTTGCTCTTGCTGTAAAAATGGATACCATCAGTCAGACAGTCGCAGCTCTGACTGTCAGGATTGTCATTTCTTCTTCCTGCTCTCTGCCCATGTGTGAGCGGTTCTCTGTCACCATCGTCTCCTCCTCTGTTCCACTCCACTCTCCTCACAGTCACTGTTTTCTCCCCGGACTCTCAGACTACAGTCATGTTCGGCATGTGTGGGTGTTTAAAAAAACAAGAGAAAAATGCTTCCCTCCTGCTGCTGATGTCTGACAAATCTTCAATGTCTCTGTCTTTTTATCTATGATACGATCTTTCTTATTGTTCCTTCACTGCGCTGCTCCTGCTGCTGAGGTGGAGAAGGAGAAGAGGAGCAGGAACGCTGGCTGCCTAAAATGCAGAGGGGAAAAGAAGCTGGTAGAGACACTACTCTCTCCCTCTCTCACTCTCTCTCACTTCGTCAATGCGTACCTACCTACTTCCCTCCCATCCTCCTTCCTACCCCCCGCTCTCCCTCCTTTTCTCAGTCATTGCCAGCAAATCACAGTCTACCAACGGCCTCTACCATACACACACATGCACACAAATTCAGCCAATGACATGCTCTCCTTTTTCCCCTTTTAAGTATATTCGCTATGTTATTTAGTATTCAGTGGTGGTTTGATGGGAGAGAATAGTGAAATAAAAATGAAAAGAAAATATAGCACGTGAAGGATAGGCAAAATAGATTTGTACAATAAACTGTAAAAACACATCTAGTAGGTTATTCTAAGATGAACAGAAACAATGGCAATAAATACAAATCAGTTTTGTTTCTGTTTCTAATTTTACTAAATAAATAACTACGATTTTATTTCAATTTGATTTTTTAGTGTTTTCTGTGTCATTGCATATAGGAGGTTGTGGGTTCAGTACCAAGATCTCCTGGTCTTTATTCTAATGTCTTCCTGTTAAGGACACATGACCTACGTGAGAAATTCTGGTGGAGTTTCCCACGTTTTTCCCACGTTTTCACAAAGTAGCTGTGGATGAATTCATTAACTCATGATTAAACTTGATCAGAACTGATCACAATGAAGCATATTTAGCATTTAAATATTACTGTTTTACTCAGCCATGTTTGTTTTAATTTAGTCTACGATGAAGAGCAAGAGTTTTGTCATTTAAAAATGTACCAAAATCAAACAACACATTGACACAGATTACAACTGTGCCACATGGATTAAACAATTCCTCTGCAAGGAAAACACATTAAAGACAAACAACCCTCAGTAATGAGAAAGAGTGCAGAAATGAGAAAGAGGGAGGAGAAAATTAAGGGTTGGACAAAAGTCTCTGCTTACAAGACAAATGAACGAGACATTTCCCCCGGAGAGTTTAGTCGAATGGGATTATTGACTGGAGCGAGAGCAACAGGGACGAAGTAAAGCAAATAAAATCAGAAGATTTAATGACTACGTCAAACGTAAAGAGCAGAGCATCGACTGGATCGACTCTTCTGAAGTCTATAATCAAAGCCAACCATCAAAGGTATATGACGACAATCTGGAAAACGTTATTTTCTCTGTTTTCATTTGGTCATTTAATAGCCATTTTTTGCTTAAAGGTTTCATCTATGCTTCATCTAACAACCACTCTCTTGGGTTTGGTTTATGATGTTTTAGTATTTAAAAGAAAAATTAAAATATATGAAAATATTAAATTTATAATTTCTAAAACTATCTTTGAAAATGGAGATGTAGGAAAAAAACAAACAACATACCTATTACTATGCGATAGCCCTTTAAAAGGCTTTGTTGTTATTTCACTTTTTATCCCTCACTCCATTTACTTATTAGGCAACAGTGACATCATCAGCACTAGCAGCTGCAGGACTTGTTGGTTTATTTTAAAGGAGACACAAAGAAGAAAATCAGTTCCAAAATAAAATAGCATCAAGCTAAATAAGCCTGTCTTTTCTGAGTAACCTTGTGTCCTCCAACAGCTTTCCTGTTGGTCAGTCGTTCCCACCAGACTCAATATTTCACATGCTGTCTGAATCCTTGCCTGAGTCTTCTGTTAAGAGACCAGACAGCAAAGAGAAAAGAGGAAAGGTGCACCTCTGCTGACGTTAGCAGCTGTCTCTCTCTGCCTTTCACCTTTAACCACCACTAGGTTTCTGGGTTTCCTTTTCTGAGTGAAAATTAGGTTTTTCTTTTTCAAACAATCAAACAAAGATACTGTAATTTTTAGAACAGCTAGCCATAACTTAACTAAGTTATGTTGTTGTTAACTAACAACACCTTCAACTACAGACTGCGCTAACTCATTCTGCAATTAACCTCATAACTATACACGTCATAAACAAACAGCCCTCAAAAATGTAGCAACACTGCAGCCTAGTGGTCCAAACTGTTTGGTAAAAGTAATTATTAATTATTAAGTTATTTTAGTTTTAAGACAGAAAAGACAGGTGTTAGGCAACCCAGTTTTTTCCTTGGACAGTGAGAGCATCACTGGCATCTCTCTGTCTCTGGTCAGCTTCGTAAACCAGAACCGTCCATAAGACACTGAGGGAAGTATCTAAGGGTTTCAACCAGAACAACATGCACATTAGTCCGGCCTTCCTACAAATGAGATGGTTCACAGTTATAACTATAACTGACTGTAATGTAACCAGGACTGTACAAAGTATGAGTTGAATAAACCTAGTTGTCACAGCATGTATTGTATGGTATCTAGGATAAGACTACAAAGACCAGGTCCAATCAGCATAAGACTCAGGCTGAATGAGTACAATAAGAATAAAGAAAACACCAGTGTGGACAAGATACAGTGTCTTAAATGTCAAAGTTAAACAGCAAGAGCTGCTAAAGAGCGAAATGTTACATGAACCAATAGACAGCATTTCTGCAGCAGTCATACATTTTGGTTCCTGAATATATTGTACATTAAAATGTTTTCTATAATTTTTAAAGAAGGCTGAACTATTTACTGAAACAACTGGGAGCTGTTTCCTTCCAGCAAGTGTTAGCGGGAACACTGTAGTGCATCCATTTGGGACTGTTTTCATCAGTGGTTTAATACACTTTTATCGCTCCAGTGAGTATTTCAGGCAACAGAATGGTGTATGTGTATGTGTGTGTGTTAGTGCAGAAGCATGTGGCTCACTGCTGTGTTTTAAATAGGTTTGGGAAAACATCTTTGCTCATATCTGGTCATGGTTTGGAGGGAAAGGAATGAAATCCTACGCATGTTTTTTTCTGATGCTAAACATGTGCATAATCATGTAAAATGTATTTGAGAGACTTAAAAGATAAATTACAAATATATTTCCATTTTAGGACATTTTATTAGACAAAATAAGTTCAACTGCTCTGGCTAAATTGAATGGGATTAAATTGTTATTTATTCACACATTTCTAAATGTGTGAATTGTTAAAACCAAGGCATACACACACACACACACACACACACATATATACACACACACACACATATATATATATATATATACACACATATATATAGATTGCACTTTCAACCTTGTTTTCCTGCATGCTTTCTTACATTTGTAAAAACAAACAAGTCTTTCTCAGTCTCCATCTGTAACATCAGTAAACATAATTACTCCTGGTCCAGCGTCTGATTGAGCTGAGCAACATTTTCATTTCAGTTGAAGTTGTTCTGCAGGCTGGTAACCTACTTCACGGCATCATTAACTCCCACTTCTAGCATTAGCGCCGCACTGAGAAAATAGTGAGAGTGAGAATGAGTTCAACCTCTGTAAGTCTTTCAATAAAGAGAAGAAGTTTCCTCCCCAGCTCGGGTCAGCAGGGAGTGGAGCAGCCAGAGCGCCACAGCAGCAGTTATTGCCTGCTTTTCCTGCAGTACTGCAGTACACAGGGTCGGGTACATGAAGTGATTACAGAGGTTTTATTAATGCTTTAATCATTTAGCTTCATGGTTAATGCACCAACTCTGAACCAAACCGTGCAGACTGACACACTTTGTTCCCAACCTCTTTCTACTGAGATCCAATTTGAGAAGATGACAAGCCACAGTGACCCAAATCACACAAATTGTAGCAAAGGGATACTTAGGCAATGTATTAATAAATCAGAAACCTGTATTAGATTAAATATTTTAAACAGACCCCAATATCTTGACTATAGGACTAAAAAAATGACCTGTTTATTTTGTAGCCCACTAATATCTGCTGTTTCACAGAAACAAAGTCAGAGGGTTGCAAAGATGCAAATGGTGAATTTAATGGAATAAAATATGCCTAGTGGATAAGATTGAATAAAACCGTACTACTTTATTACACAGTAAAGCTGCTGATGCCTGGTCTGAGAGCAGGAGCAGCCTGTCAGCCCTGTCACTTCTCTGCTGACTGATGGATGGGTGGTTAACTAGAGGAGGAAATATCCTCTGCAGTACATCATGATCCTCTATGACCTGGTTAATGATGCCAGGAACAGAACACACTGATTGAGACAAACACACATCCACACAGTATAAACTTCCTGTAAAACCTTCATAATATATGTCCTGTTCCGAAGAATATAGAGAGACAGACAGACAGACAGAGAGACAGACAGACAGATAAAGAGACAGACAGATAGACAGAGAGACAGACAGAAGTGCTCAGGCAAAGCAATATTTTCAGGTTGATGAGGGAAACTACAGTGATTTGCCTAATAACATGAACATATGGCCTTCAAACGAATGCATGATTTAGTGTCACTCTGCCCAGGGCAAAAACAAAAACAATGCACAAATAAGAAAATCCAATAGAGAAGAGACAGGAATAACTCCAGGCTTAATGGACACATTTCCACAGTTATACTTTGTCTGCCTATACTGTACAGAAGAAGTACAGGGAGACCAGCATTTTACATCAGTGCACCATTCTTTGCTGTAATTAATCTATTAAAAATGCATATGTGAAGAAGATGGATGAGATAAAACATAATTATAGTGCCACTCTGTGGTAGACATGTGTCATTATGGGCTGCTTTCACAGGCAGGTCTCTGATTAAGCAAGGGGACTTAATGTCTTGTTTTTAATCCTTTTTAATCTGATGTTAGCTTAATATTTAAATGCAAAACAGAAGAAAATCAAAATTTAGCAGTGAGCTAGTAAGTGGTTAAAGGTATTGTATCAACACTTGAAGTTAAAGCTGTCTCAAGTACTGCTGTGGTGTACTGGACAGGTTCAGGCAATCGTTCCATTGTGTTGCTCTTTTGTGGTGGTAATGGGAAACATATCACAGGGCTTTATCAGGAGAGAGTGAACTACTGAGGCAGGAAGAAAGAAGTGAGAGTGAAGAAGGAGTAGTTGAGAGACAGGGTGAATCAGTGGTGACTGAGTGAGTTACTGAGGAAGACAAATGAGGCAAAAGCCAGACGCACAAGGGATGAAAATACAGTAAGATGGGAGCTAATGAGTGAACAATAACAGCAGCAGAGGAGTCAACCTGAGGAGTTGAAAACAGAGGTGTCATGGGGATGAAAAGACCTCTCATTATTTTCCAGTCCAGCAGGCAGTGGATTCCTATTTTAGCTACAGGGCTCAGTAGTTCAGCTCTGCACCACTGTTTGCTGTCCCACAGAGTAATAAAAGCTTCAGCATATGCCTCAATTAATCACATGGTATTGGTCGGTTTGATGGATGTGGCCGGTGCCAACTGTAAACTGTATAAATCAAACACGAGTAATGTCTGACTGCAAATATCTAATTATACTTGTTCTATTAATCATAGGATAATGGCAAACAGGTCCTTTCAGCAAACACCTTTAACATCTGCTGGTCAATGGTGACCTTTATTGCATGGGTTAAAACAAAGCTTCAAAGGGATAATCATCTACTGCAGTCGGATGAGAGTAAAACTGAGGAAAGATGAAAAGGAGAGAAGGATCGAGGGACACAGAAGTATTTCATTCCTGGCCTGAGTGTCTGAAACAGTTTACCAAGATCTGAAATTAGCTGAGGGAATTTGTAGATTAATCCATCATGACAGGTTTCTTTTTTTTTTCTTGAAATGTAATCCAAAATGTTCTCAGTTATTCCCAGAAAATTAATCAAAAGGTTTTAAAAATTACAGGTGCTATAAATGTTTAAGATATCTAAAAAATAGAAAAACAAAACTGTCAAAAGGTTAAGTTTGAGTTTAGTAAAACCCGAAAAGACTACTAACATTACCAAAAATAAATGGAAAAATGATCTGTGTTAGTCAAAATGAGCAACAATGAAATAGGGTTAGGGTTAGGGTTAAAGGTTAGTCAAAATGAGCAACAATGAAATAAAAACATGAATAAAAACAACTGGCCAAAAATACTTAAAAATGGTAAACGATAGAACAGTGTAACTGATATTTTATATACGCAAAGTTAGCAAATATACTGAATTAATAAACCAAAACAGATCAAACCTTATCCAAGGACACAGATAAGAAGAAGAAGAACAACAAGAAGATGTAGAGGAAGGAGAAAAAGAAAAAGATGAAGAAGGAAGAGGAATAAGAAGAAGAGGAGGTAGAAGAAGAAGAATCTGTATAGTATGGAATATTTTTCCTGAAAAAAAAAAATCAGACGCAATTTACAGGTATTTCTAAACCATTAATCCCTAATTTAACCAAATGTTACTTTCTGTGTTTTATATGTGTATTGTGTGGTTGATGTGCAACATCAGTGCACAGCACTGAGGTGAAAGTGGAACATGGTCAAGGTCTGACTCGAAAGTATTTACAGCATAAACACAGATACAAGGCTGCACCGAAGGAAGTGCAAAGACACAAAATGAGGGGAGGAAATGAGGGGCGAGAGGACTGTGTGGAGGAGAGGAAAGAGGCTGGTGGTGATTATCATTATGTCGCAGGAAATGATGGAACAAAATGACAGAGAAAAGCAGGAGGAGAGGAGAAAAACAAGGGAAGGCGAGGGCAGTCAGAGCAGCTGCTGCAAACACAGCCTTAATTACACTGCGATGGAGGAGATTTACTTTTTACTTACAGAAACAATTCTATTGTGGAGGGTTAGTCAAAGATCAATCTAAATTACCTTTCTGGATTTAACCCATAGGAAATTAATGATTGATTTAATTTAATATGATTTGATTTTGGACCTATTTCATATGATTTGAGCCACTTCTTACAGATTATTAATTAATATAGTGTGCTTTAAAATGCTTTAAATTGTTTTTATCACCTTATTTTCACAGTGATCTGCATCACTACATCTCACCTTGATAGTCCATCATTGTGTAATTTAATTCTTAACAACTAACAAAAGCGTTTCTTAGAGAAGCTTAGCAAGTAATACTTCATTCAGACTTGAAAAAAAAGTATTACAGAGGGCAAAGTCTGAGTCTTGCGGTTGTAAGTATTTCATTACAATTTTACCCCAGGCTTAGGTAAATTCTTCACATGGTTCAGGCAGTAATACAACTTTAATACCAGCTGACTAAGCAACTTGAAAAACAAATGGTGATTTTTTTTCAGCTTTAAATTGGTGTGCACTACTGCAGCACTTGAAAAGTCTTTAAAGGATCTTTATGCCACAGTTTTCTCATCTTTTCACTGACAATACCAGTGGAAAATATGTTAAAAATAAACTAGAATCAAACCCACAGCCCTAAACAGAGCAGCACCCTACCTACTAATTCACAGACACGTACTCGTACGAAGTGGACAGTTGGTGTTTCTGTGAAATCACCAAGTCACTGACAGTCTTTTAGTCATTACTTAAATTTCCCAGGGGAGCAGACAGAAGTTATGCATTGAAGCTTCGATAAAAGTGTAAATTAGTGAAGAGCTGTAGGTTGAAGTGTTCATTTTGAAGCGAGGCTGCACCACTCTGTACATAAAGTCAGCACCGACTTCCTTGAGGCAACCAAAAACATAGAAGAAATTAAACAACCTATGAAAAATTAGAAAAGTGAGAGGATTAATTTCTGCTGCCAAAGGTAAAGGATATGATGGACCCATAAGAACATAATTCTGTTCCAGAGGCTTAAATAATGTAATTATTCTAGTAATGAATGTAAATAATTTGACTGTATGGCCTGCTAATAGAGGAGCCCTAGTCAGGTTTTATTATTGCAATTATTATTGAGACGTATTAACAATCTATTAGAAAATATCTGGAAAGTAAAACACTCTATGTTCTCTAAACCTGTGAATACACATATATGTTGCTGTTGTATGTGGAGGGTTGAATAAAAACAACCGAGCAGCGTAGAAGACACACATTATTATAGCTTTAGGGGACTCTGTGATATTAGGGACTCTCTCTACAACACAGTATATTAACAGAGGGAGATAGAAAGAAAGAATAATAGACTTAAGCAACAGAGTCCAACAGAGGCTGAGGTGAGACAGGGGAAGGAGACAATGGAAATGGGAATAAAGGTGCAGACTGTGGAGGTGAAGGAGAGCAGATAACAGGAATCTACGTGTGACAGAGCCTTGACACAGAGATTCATCTACACCACAGCTGAGATAAGGCATGGAAGAGGGTGGCAGCTGTACATTTACACAGTCAGACCATTAGAAAAGGAGAGGAGAGTAAGAACAGTGAGTGTAGCTTCAGGCTGATAAACTGAGAAAAAAAAACAGTCTTAAGGGAAAAAAGAAGACAGAAGTAAAAACAGAAGCAAATGCACTTTGCTTGCGGCCACTTGGCTGCAGCTTGAATGCAATTAGCCTTTAGCAACAGGTGCAGCTTTTTCTGCTGACTTAATTCGTGTCATTTCTTAAAGATCTGCTTGCTCCCTTTTACACTCCATCACCTTCATACATTATAAATACATCATTACAACCTGTTGGCTTGCACTCAGTGGCACTGTGGTATGTTCAGCAGAGAAAAAAAAACCAAATCAACCACATCATCATTAGGCGCTCCAACAGCCAGGCGCCACACTGTTTGGGTTATTTTACCACATCATGTGGCCCGAGGCCTCTGTCTGAACCCCGTCTGATGCTTTCGCAATCTACTGTGGCCGAACCCAACGTGGTTAAGATAATAACCTAATCTAATCCTGTTGAAGTCGCACACAGATCCCTGGAGGGCAGCTGAGTCTTTTTTCTCATTCACATCACACAACAATCAGTCCTGCAGCCGGATGTAGCAAGTCCAGGCAGAGCTGTGATTGGAGTTCTCTGGGGAGGAGAACGGGGCCAGCTGGCAGCAAGTGAAGGCCAGACAGTAAAGCTTAGTCACATACAGAACTGGCACGCAGTCTGCTTCCTGGTCTTGAGTCTGCGTTTGACAGCATGAACATGTATGTGTGTGTGGTACAAGAGATGATTCCAGATTGTGGGGACTAGTTTTTGTTAAATGTGAGGAAATTCTCCAGGTCCCTACAAATACAGAGGGGCCATGAGATATGAGCTACCCAAAATACAAGTTTTCCAAGTTACGAGTAAGCAACTTTTGCAAGATTTCCAAGGAAGCATCGAGTTACGAGCACTCAACGAAGCTCCATTTTTGACACTGTCGCACTCACTGTCTCTACCTCTCTCAAGCTCAGAACCTTCTGGTGACAGTAAGGATGTATAATAGTACACCAACAAAGAGTATAATTTAAACCTTCATTTGGGGCCACTAATACAGTACTATCAGCAGTCCAGGGAGAGTGTGGTGGTACGTGTATTTTGTCTGTTTTTGAGTGTCTTACTTTGAGCAGATCTTTTGGAAAATCTTGCCCCTCATTCAGTCCTTCCAGGTTTCCGATGAACTGTGTGCATGACATCCTTTTGCCAATATTCTGAAAAAAAAAAAGAAGATTTTACTCAATGCTGACTCATGAAATTCCTGAACGGCACCATAACATAATATTGTTTCATATTCTGTGTCTATTGTCTGTATCATATATGACAATAATGGGAAAAAAGAAGAGGTAAGAGCATGTCACTCAGGTTCGGCCTTTGGACATCTGTCCAGATATTTTAAATCTTTATTACAGGGCTATAAACTCTATCTATGTGGCACTGTGTGTTCAGTTAACCACATCATGTCTCAACTTTAGCTATCCTCTGTTATTTCTATCTTTATTTTCTTAATTCTTGCTGCCAGACAGACAACAACACATCTTTTCACATAGCTGAGCACCATTAACCTTAATTACAGTAAGAGACCACCATGAACCCTTTGTCCAAGTCAGTCATGATGAAGAGAGCTGTGACTGTAAAAAAGCAGACTTGCAGACCTGGACTAGCTGGTGATCAAGTCCAATCTTATATTCCATAGAAACTCTTTTGCTGATCAGGAAAAACTTTGAGCAGAACGCAGCTCCTTAAAGCAGGTCATCTTGGATCTGATTGAGCTTAAATGTTACATCTGTGAAGACTTTTAGTAGATTCTCTTCTACACCTTCACATCAATAATATGATGCAATAACATTACTCACATGACCGTGGAGGTCAGTGTTCAACAGCATCAGAGCACAGGTGAGAGTGTGAACTGCATCTGAAGGATGAAAACAGTGAGTCAGTTTTTATCTTAGACACATTTGCTGCATTACATAGGTTTCGCTGATTTTCATGGCAGTGTCTCACCAAATAAGGGCTTGTTTATTTGGCCTGTACCACATTGGTAACTAGAGTGAAAGGCTACAAAAGAATTCTGGACCTCCAGTGAGAATTAGATTTCACTTAGACTTCAGACTTCGTATTAAAAGGTGAATTCTACAAAAAAGTTGTTTTCTGAAAATAAAAAATAAAAATTCTGACTTTCTAGAGTAAAACATTTCATCACAGGAAAATGTAACAGATTCAGCAATTTAAGTTAGAATTTTGAGATGGTGGTTTTAAATTGTTGTTTTTTGCAAAACAGTAGAGTCTACAATACAATAAGTGACTATATGCAAGAAAAAAAAGGAGAAAAATAAATTTAAAAATGAATCACAAAGAGTGTTTTTCTGAGGTTTTTCAAGGTTTTTACCCTCTGATGGCATGAGGTTTGGGTTACAGTCCAAGTATCGCCTAGAAAAGTGTGAGAGCACCCTCTCCCTCTCCTGGGTCTCCCCCATGAGGGCAAACTGCTTTAGAAAGGTCCTGCAAACACAAAGCAGAGGAAAGGTAAAACATCTGCAGATTCATGCAGATTAAAGAAACGGAGCAATCACCAGATAGCAGTGCTCATAACCGATAATGGCTACACGAAGCTGCAAAAATGATCCTATTTCACTTTATTAGTCTGAAAATTATTATTATTTATACTACAAACAATGTGTTTTCCTTTGTCAATGCAACAGGGTCAGGCAGAACAATTAAATACCTTTACAGTAGGTGGCAGCAGATGGCTATAATAACCTAAAAAAGTGACTCAGGGCTTCTGAAGAAGATCTTCCTTAGTTCCTGTGAGTGTATCAGGGATGTGTTCAACTATAAAGGCTTTAAAACTGAGTATGTAAATTGTGAGTCATGATGGATGTATGGATGGATATACATTAATATTGGATATACAATGTCTCACCTCAATGCCTGGTCAAGAGTGAGTCCTGTGAAGTTGAAGAAACTGAGATACTCCTCTGCCACCATACGGCTGAAGTCATTACTGTGAAAGATATTTAGGTCAAATATATTCTATACCCAGCAAATCTGATCCACAACTATTAAATGTCAAGCACTTTCAGTGACTTTAATATTTACTACAAGGGTCATAAACTCTATCTATCTGTAAATTCTCAGGCTGGGATTATCTGTCTACCTGTGTGCTGTGTACTCAGCTCAGCTACACAGCTCTATGGTATAAAACACTATTCAGAAAGTGTAAACGAAGAGTAGTCACCATTATATTAATGTCTACTCTTACCACTTATCCTTTAATTTCCTACAAAACGCGTATTCCCACTCCTCACTCAGATCTATAGTTTTTTTGGCAAACAATTATCATCTAATATGAAGAGGTAGCCTTTTACAGTAGCCTGTGACTGTAAACAGCAGCAGATTAATGATGATAGAAGAGGATGAGAAGGACCACCAGCAGACCACTTAATCAGTGACTTCACTTCAGGCTATAAATAAGTCAATATTTAGACTAGTGAACCACAGACATCAGTCTTTTCAAGCAGTGTTTGCTGCTTGTTGTACATCAGAACCGTCACTGTCATTGCAACCATCTCCCAGCTCACTTCTTGCTAAGGTGCCGTGCCACGTCAGACTTCCTGAATCCGTCCAGGTTGAAGAGTCGTTTGGCCAGGCGTCTGGCTGCAGCCACATCGGCTCGGTGGCTTCCATTGGTAAGTGTGTCGCTGCTGTCCAGCCCTAATCTGTCACTCAGGTCCTGGTCCAGCTCTGAATCAGTCGCCAAACGGGCCTTTTCCCTGCTGAGAGGTCAGAGGCAGAGAGAATGAGAGATCCAAATCAGACATGTGTTAATGAGACAGAATACAATGTAAAAAAAAGGACAAATTTAGAAATTTAGAATTTTGCATCATTTCATATCTAATAAAAAATAGACATTTAAACCAGACCACTGTATATCAAACAAATCAGTGATTTCTTTTCAGCATCTTTTCAACATTAATATATTATTAATTCTTCCCAGAACACAAAATGACAGGAAGCAGGTTTTTGAGTTCATTCAATTGAGATTCAACATGATGGTGACATTTCTGGCTGTGTAACCATTCAAATCACACCACTGAAAAAACATTACAAGACTCAGCAAGACTCAGACTGACAGAAAGAGCTGGGATTCTGAAAGCCAACCTCCTCAAGCACAGCTTTATTTGGATTTCACAGCGTGAGGAACAAATCAAGAAAACCAACAAACAAACTTGTGTAATAATGGTGGGCTAGAGTAGGCTTAAGATGAGAGGAAGAATGATGTACTTTGTGCACATTAAAAAGTACTATTATCATTTATATTTATACTTGCTACCATATGTTCTGAACATTAAATTATTAGTAATTACTATCACTGTTGATTCTTGACTATTGAATATTATATTTACTAAGCTAAGTTGCACAATATATTTAGTACTTATGTATTTTAATAACTGCCATAGTTGTGTAAAAGTGATCAGTTTTTACTTAGTTAGTTAGTTCTTTGGTACGTATAACAATGGTGGTACTTGGACTCCCTCTAGTGGCTCAGAGGGGAATTCGATTCCTATGAAAATTAGATGAGTCCCTTAGTTTTTAATTAGAGCTACAGTTATAATATATTTCTGTTCTCTGTGTGTGTGTGTTTATGTGGATGTGGTTTTACAATTTAGTACCAGTTGTAGTACTACTCCATGTAGAGTGCACCTTTGGTGGATAAATACTCTTAGTTAAACAGGGTTGGTAGACAGCACTATAATCTTGCAGGTGGTAACATGATAGTAAAAAGTATAAAACACATATTTAGACTATAGTATACTATTTTTAATAAGCCACTAATTATTCAAGTATATGTTTAGAAGAAAACGTTCTTTCGTTTTGGCACCCCATGTGACTTTTTCATTCTTTCTTTGCTTCAACGTCACATTTAAATAAAAAGCCTTGGTTTTCTGGACACAACCAAAATATCTGGGAACTTTGGAATTTTTGCACTGAAAACACACCAATTGTAAAATTGTAACTATTTCATATTTTAATAGTGGAATCTCATAAGAAGATAACTCAATGAAAAATAACTCAAAGAAATGATGTACAGTATATAAAATTACTGAAGCATTAAGACATTTTGCAGGTCAAACATTGAACACCAGTCTTTAGAGACCACAGCGCCAGAGACAGGTTCCGCCTACCTGTGACAAGACTTCCTTAGTGACAAATACCGGTCTTCAGTGGCTGCTGATGAACTGTTACAGCAGAAAACTGAGGAAGCCCTCATTCCTGACCCCGGACCTCCACCTCGCATCAGACTGTTCCCTCGAAGGGCCCTACCTCTGCTCCTGGAGTCATACACTGACCGCATCACTGCTGAAATTCCACAGACTTGAGGCTAACGCAGAAAGACACCTGTGGTTGCTCCCTAGAGCCTCCTGCACACTCCAACATTCCTCTGCTTGGTGTGGAGTCAGTCTGGGACCTGGTTGGTCTCTTATCTCCGTTCTCTCTTCTTTCTCACTCTCCCTCTGTGTTTGCTGTCATTTGAGCCTCACAGCGAGCCTCCTCCCCCCCCAAAGTGAAAGAGCTGTTTTTCCCCCAAAGTCTGTTTGCTGTTGTTTCTGCTCCTTCTCTTTCCTCCTCCCTCCGTCCCTTTATTTTCTCCCTTTTTTTTACTCTGCAAACTCTCACTGTCCCGCATTGACCTTGGATTCAAACCACGGCATGAGACTTGGCCTGTCTTTACACACACTAATGCCCGTTTTTTGTTCTAACCATTCCTTTCATTCATTCCTCTCCAGTTACACTCAGAAAGTCCATCCACAAACTCTGCTCCACCTTGTTACCGTTGCATCCTTCAACCACACCTCCAGAGACAACAAATCCAGGAGGTGTCAGGTATAAACTCGACATCCAATGGGTGTGAGCCTGGAACTGTTTCCTCAACAACCACAGTTTTCCCGTGGGGGGAGAGCAGAGCAGTGGTCTTTTTTCAGCATATGTAGCCATGGTGGAGTCTGTTGACAGCGTACGCTTCACCACAGCCTGGAGCAGTCTTCATAATCACACAGTCCAATTTAAGCTCAGACACCTGTTAGCACTGTCTCATCAAGTGCCAGCTCAAAGCCGAGAGGTCCTGAGAGAATTCTCAGAGTCTGCCTGCACTTCAACGGTACCCCAGTCTAATTGAACTAGCACCAATCGACACTCCCCCCATCTCAGTGTGCCGGGCAGTGCTACACAATGGGCCACTGTCTGATGGTACAGAATGTTTTAAAAAGGGTGATGTGAGGAAAAAGGGACGGGGGTGGGGAACACTTGGACTGTGGAATTCCAACTTTCATCAAGTCTGGACCAACCTTCTGAAATATTTTTTCATTGCTTCTGGATTCCACAGGTTTTGGGCTGCTAATAAAAGTGAGATAAGAGCTGCACTGAGCAAATATTTACCTCCATGAGCTCTCGTCTCAGAAAGGGTTTTACCAGGAAGTTGAGTAGAAAATAAAGGAAAGCTAAAGTAATATTCTGTCAATATACATTTTGTGCAGACGGGCTTCCTTTACGTGAATTACCTGACACTGAGCCAGGATTCCTTTCCCGAATACACACATACACACACACCCTTCTGCTTATTACAAACACACCTCTGTTCCTCAAGCACACAGCGATCCATCTGAATCACGTTTACAGTGAACAAAAACATTCAGCAGCTTCACTGCTGCTCTCTACCGCCATCTCGCGGTGAACACACCTCAGCGACGCTTTACCTCTGCAGCGCCGTCACACTACTGTTACTGAAGGTGACTTTCACTTTTCTGTCTGTCTATCTATCTATCTATCTATCTATCACATTGTTACACAGATTATTACAGGGTTCTGTAATCAACATGTAATATATGGGCAACAAACCAGCACCTATATGGGTCTATGTTGGGCATATTAAGATACACGTGTTTCATGGCTTGAGATGTGACCTACACTCTGGTTACATACATACAAATAGGGTGCCTAAAATACTCTTTACCTTACTTTCTTTATAGGTGGGCCAAGTGTCCAGTTTTATTTATATTTACAATGTAAGCAAGAGTGATCCCATGGCCCAGATGTATACTGAAAGTACTTTGTTGAAGATTATGTTGACCCCTAACCCTCAAACTCTAATTCCCATCTTAGTCTTTGAAAGAAATTACATATAGATGAAAAAGATAGATGGATGTTTGAAATCAAGTGAAAATGGACATTTTTTCTCAGTTACGATAAACACTTTCACACACATGGCTCTGCAGCCATCCACAACTTTCACTCACTGCTCTGCAGAAAGACAGTGACACAGACAGAGGGATAGAGACACTCGTTTACTTGAAGGAAGAAAGGGAGGAAGGAAAGTGAACTCCTTGTCATTGTGACACAGCACACCACTGCACACAACCAAATGTGACCTCTGCTTTTAACCCATCACCAAAGTGATCAGTGGGCAGCTTTAAGGGCCTGTGGAGCAGTGAGTGGGGACAGTGCCATGCTCAGAGTTTCCTTAACCACTAAGGCACCACTTACTTGTCATGACTATTAACAGTTCCTGATAATAGTCATGAATAATGGGTGTTTTTATTATGTTGTGTATACATTTATATCAAACCACATACATACCACCCTAACACAACCACATCACCACGTCATGGGCCAGAAAACTGAGACTTTTGAATTATATAACAGTATATTAGTTAAATATCACTTTTGATGGGAAAACATGCAAATGTGACCCAGATTCTAGATGAATCATGGCCTGCTGTGATCACTGACTCATATCAAAGTGCTTCATTTGTTATTGTATTTTAGACACACAACAAAATTTGTCCAATGCATTTAACCATTACCCCAAACAGGAGCAGAGAGCGACACTTGCTGCACCAGGGATTTAAACCACAGTCCTCCACGTGACTTATATTATCCCCCGTTCCTTCCCCGTAAAATATTTTTAACACTTTTTAATTTTTAGTGAGCATGTTGGAAGCATGTTGTAAATAGAAAACCTGACCTCGTTCTTTCTCTCAGCCTCATGCATCACCAAACATTTCTCTTTACCTGACTGGTTTCTGGTTCATTCAAACTATTCTCATTACTACTGCAGCACCAAATACATGAGTTGGGGATTAGGTTTTTTTAAAATATAAAAGACTCTCAGTCTCAGTCCACCTAATGCTAATATTCTGTATATGCTATAAACAAATTATTTACATTCCAGGATTTTGATGGTTTTTACATGTGCTGTTTAAGGGTTTTATCCAGAAACCTCCAGTCGTGCAAATGTGAATTTGTGTTTTGTGAACAAACACCTGTAAACAAAAAGGATAAACTCACCTTGGTAGAGTGAAAGAGGAGTTGCTGAACCAGCTGCTTCCTAGCTGTGAACATTCCTTCCGTCTGTGAGGCGTTCCCTCTGACCCGCTGCTCAGCCGCTCACTCGAAGGGGCTCTGGTGGCATCCGAGTCCCCAGTCACAGTAAATATAGAATCAGAGAGACTGGGCCTCTCATCGTGTGCCAGCGGAGCAAAGCTGAGCTGAACGATGTGCCTGGCACTATGGCCGCCCATCCCGTGGATAGCGGGGGTTAGTGTGGGCAGGTCAAAGGTAAGGACGGTTTGGGTGCTCGAAGTCAGCAGCTCTTCACTTTCCAAGCTGTTGTAGGACGTCCCTTTGGCACGGTGAGACTCCATGATGCTTTCAAAGTGGCTGCTGAAAGTGTCCTCTGCAGCAAGGCGAGGACCAGAGACCAGGAGAGGGGATTTCAAGGCTGGGTTGTGGTTGTCAAAAAAAGTTTCCACTGGTCTGAAGAAAGAGACAAATTATAGCAACGTGGCAACAATGTAGAGTCAAGGTTTTTTTTGCATTACAAATTGAATATTTGTGAAATGCAGCATTATCTAAAAATGTAACATTAATTTTAGGTCAAAGTACTTGACACCACTTTCTTACAAAGTAGGAAATGGATGGTGAAATTAAGGTCAAAATGTGGGTCAGAGGACATGTGTGTTTACAGACATGTAAATGATGTTTGGGATGCTTATGTTCACCTCTTCAGGAGGTGTCCAAAACCTCCTCCTGTCTCCTCCTGAGCTGCATATTGCTGTTTTCTGGTGTCTCCTTGCATCCTCACACTGGCCCAGCTCACTATTTCTTCTTCTTCTTCTTCCTCCTCAACCTCCTCCTCATCAACTTCCTCTTCAGCACCCTGACCTCTCTCTCTGCTCTCTTCTGCATCTTCCCTGTCTGTCCTCCCATTTGCCAGACCGCCCAGAGGGCTGCTGCCTGCCCCTGATGTGCCTTGAACACTGCGGTTACTCCCAAATGCTGAGTCTGCATCATCCTGTTCAGCAAGTAGAACCTCGTCTATGTCTGTTTCACGGTAGCAGCGAAGTGGAACAGCATCCAGGTCTGTTTCAGAATATTTGAGTGTCCGCCGAATAATTCCAGTTTTTGGTGAGGTCCCTATAATGGCGGGAGGAGGTGTCACCAGCTCAACCTCCACATGCTGGACCTCGTGATTGGCAGAAAGTAAAGGAAGGGAGGAAGGAGGAGTTGGTGTGGGAGACTCACTGGAGTTACCACTGGGAGGAGCTGTAGAGCTCTCCAGACATGCTATAAAAGAAAAAAAAAATCAAATCTGTAACCTGAAACAAATACATGTATGTAAACATACTGACTGACAAAAAAGGAAAACATTAGGGACATGTTCTCACTTTTCTTTCCCCTGCTGCAAGCCTCCTCAGCAGGTGCCCCGAACAAAAACTCCCACTTGGCTCTTGCGATTCTCTGACAGTGCAAAGATGGCATCGCCTCTGCACAGCCACTGTCCGTCTAAAATACCCGCACAGACACACACAAAAACTTAAAATTAGAGTCTTAACCCCTGCAGAACAGCATTTAGGTTGTGCAGTCTGACAGAAAAAATATCTAGGGGTGACAACAAAATAGATGGGTTCACAGCCCTTAATGTGTAAGGGTGGAACTCAGGCTAAGAAACTGTTAGTTCAGTTAAATATGTAAGCTGGGACAAACAGCTGGCTTTGATTTCTCTGTGACTCTTGCTCTATCTTTTATCCTTAACAACAAATGTAATTTATCTAAAATGTAGGCCTAAGTTACAACGGCTGCATCTGCATGTTAATAGAAATGTGCTATAGTAGGGGAGACAAAAACCAAAAGTCTCCTATGCACCTTAAAATGTTTTACATTGACCTCTGAGGGTCAGGTTTGGACAAACCCAAAAAAAGACAGCTTACGTAAGAAACATTTTAAAAGTAGGGGTAGAGGTCTTCCAAGCACCAACGCTAAAGAATAACCATGGCCATGTAATACGTTTTCCTTTTAGATTTGGGACCTTCCACAGTACTCACCTGTATTCCTGAGGTGGCAGCCCCAGTCTCGTTGCTCTGCCGACTGGACTGGCTTGACTCTGGGGACAAACATTCCCTGTCACCCAGACTGCCCGTCACCCCACTGGAGCTCCGTGAGGACGAACCACCAATTGCTTCGTTCTGCTCTGCCTCTGGAGGCTGCTCAATCCTTTGCCCATGCGGCTGCTGCCTCAATTCGTAGCCCTCTTCATTGTTTCCATCGCCTTCTTCCTCACATCCTTCATCCTCCTCTGGAGAGTCCAAAGCCACTGGCCCCAGGAGCAAGAGCTCTCTTCTTCGCTGCTCAGCCCGTTTCTGCTGAGCAGAGGGGCTCAACGGACGCCGACGTTGGGTGGTATGATGATCAGGAGGCCTGTCATCCTTGGAAGTACATACAGACTCCGGGTTTGAATGTGTGTTGTGGCTTACATGATTTTCCCACTGTTGCCTTGATGTCCAGCTGAGTGGCGCCTCCTCAACACACTGATTTAATAAGAGCCTCCGAGCAAACTCAGTGCAGTCCCCTTTCTCAAAACAGCTTAAATCTTCTCTCCTGTCCGGACACGTGGACCAAGAGTCCCCGGTATACTGTGGTTGCTGATGACGATGGAGAGTGGGGGTATCTGGTGCTCGTAGCTCAGCTTGATGAAGCCTTGGGTCCCTTAAAGGAGAACCTATGTCAGTAGGTGGATGAGTGGGGCGAAAAACACGTGAAGGTAGAGCAGGTGAATTCTGAGCTTCAGGAAAAAACGAGTTCTTCTGCTGACCATTCCTCATGCAGAGCTCCCGTTGAGTGCTGTGATTAGCATGGTGGTTTGTTTTATGTGGGTCTGACTTGAAAATAGAGCTTCCAGGCTGGTGAGGGACGGTTTTGTCAGTTGCTGGCATGTGTTGGTCATTTAAAGGGATGTTCATCTTAAGCACTTGCTTAGACTGTTGTGCATTTGAAGGCGAAGTGTGCAAATCTCCACAGACTGAGCTGCTTGCAGGTTCATCTAGAGGATTGTGCAACAAGGACCTTCTCGACTGTGTGAGCACAGAAGAAGCTTTAGTAGCTTCCTCTGCTAGTCTACGGGCAACTTCAGGGCTTTGAGCAGGAGATGTGGATTTACTGTTGCTTAACTGGTTCAGACCCTTGACTACATTATTACTATGTTGAAGAACAACTCCCTGTGGTGAAGGGTTCTTGTTACAGGCTCTGTGAATGTACCTTTTGGTGGGTGGGCTTCTTGACACCATACGTTGCTCTGGTGACTGTTGAACACTATCAGTTTTCAAACAAGAACCTTGCTTTAAAAGCGAAGACTGTCTTGACTGAGACGATAGTGTGTCTGATGCTGGGCTTCGAGGAAAGCCACAGGTAACCTGGCTCTTGCTTGTTAAGTTATCGGTAGGTGTCACGCTGATGTTTTGACGTTGAACTGGAGATCCAGCCCAGGAGTGACAGCGAGGCTGTTGGTTGTAGTGTGAGCATGAGGCCTGCGCCAGCGCATGAGCAAGTTTAATTCTCAGTAAAGGAGAGCCAAACTCCTCCACAGCCCTTTGTGTAGCTGCCCTGCCGATAGGGTCCAAGTGAGGTTGGCAAAAACTGGGAGAAAATGTCTGCTGGTGCCTTTCTGGTGACTGGAACGTCAGTTTGGGACTTGAGCTGCACGAAGAATCTGGACTACCAAACCATACTGGGTCACTGAGCCGTTTCCGTAAGTGGGAAGGGGTAGATCTTTCTTCTCTAGACCCTCTGACATAAACAGAGCGGAGTGGGCTTTCGACTGTCTTCACGTTCGACTTCTCAACATAACTGAAAGTGACCACAGAGCGCTGTCTATTGTTGACATCCGTCTCCTTCGATTTCTGACAAATGGGAGGTGTGTGAGGAATACTAACGTTTCCAGAGGCATGAGTTGTTGGGTTAGAGTGGAGGGCAGACAATCCATCACAGGGTGAAGTCTTTTTGCCGACTCTTGATGAGCTCCTGGCTTGATGGTTTTTAGTTTGGCTGTGTGTGCAGTCTTGAACCAGATGATGACCGGGAGGGGACTTGGTGACCGCTTGGCAGGACGTCTGGGTTGCTAACTGAGACAGAATCTTTGCTGGACTTTCCTTAACTGACTCAATATCTTTTCCATTATCCTCAAACACTTCCTTTCCACCAGTCTGATCTGAGGCAGACCTCACTTCAACATACAGATGAAGGACTTTTCCAGACTGGGACATGACCTCGTCTGGACATGTAATGAGGGCAGAGAAGTAGAAATGGAGCAGAGGCTGAGTCAACAGAGGGAAGTGACCTCTTCTACTTTTTATTCCTTTGGTTGCTTTTTGTTTTTTTTGCTGGTAGTGCACATCAGTGTATTGACTTCCATCCAAAGAGCTTTAAAAAACAGAGAAACCCAAGTTCAGCAGCCAGAGGACAAACCTGCCCACGGGACACGTTTTGCAGCTCCCTATTCTTCATACCTGTACATAAAAGAAAAAAACAATTTTTCTCTTTTACAACTTTTCAACTTTCAGACGATAACAAGTCATACATATGTCTGTGCAGCCTTTCTGATGCATCCTGTTAGCTGTGCCAACCAGGAGCACTTAATACATTACAAACTTACAGCACGTTACAGTAATACATCACCTTCTGGCATTGTAACAACACATTTTAAGCCAATGTATCATTATTGCACTTTAGGTTGTATAACAACTTCATTACGTGTGAATGATTGAAGTGTGAAATGTAATGACAAGTGCGACCTAATACCTAAATTGAAAAATTGAAACTGTTGCACTGAAATCTTCAGCTATTTTCTAAACTTAATAAATCAAGTAGGCCACACAGTCAAAGAGTGGTTAGTGCACCTGCCTTCTAGCAGGACTGTCTCAGACCAATCCCCAGTGGGAATGGATGCACTCTAAATGACAAGTTTGGGCTGGATGCATTAATTCATGAATTACAGTAAGTGTTGATACTGAACAGAAGTTTCACTACAATTAATGCCATAGAAAGTAGAATTTTATTTGGATGAACTCTATATAGTAATAGTCAATTTAAGCCTGTGTTCGGATTATTGGGACAGGAAATACACACCAGCGCCAATTTCTTGCCGTCCATTATCAGCCTCCTTTGAGAATAGGATTCGTCAAATCATAAGTGCAACAAAAGCTATTCCTTTTTACCTTTCTCTAATAATTAGCTACTTTTCCTGGCATCGTTCTCATGCATCTCTCTGTGGTTTTCACACCTCAAAGCTAATGTTCCCACAGCAACACCATTCACAAAGAAGGCCTTTGTTTGTCTGACGGCAGCTCCCTGTGTCCCCCCTGTCTACAGAGGTGAGAGAAAGACAACCTGGCTCCGTGGCTGCATCATAAATATGATGCCGTCACCAGAATGATGGAAAGAAAACTGACACTATTTACATGTGTATAAGGAGATACTAAGGAGTAATTATCAATATTTAAGTAATTATTTAGATTCTGGGGACCAATTTGACACCAATTTGTCCCTCCCACAAATTACTTCAATCACAATTTCTTACACACAAAAACAAATTAGGAACAAATATGGCGTTAGCAATTTAGGGTGTAATGATGTTAAATGGAGACGCTGGCAAATTCTGTGGTTTTGGCCTTTTTCTCTTGACTTTAAACATTAATTAGTTTTTGACAGTTGTCCAACTTGGCAGCACTGCTGTGCTACGACTTACAGTGAAATCAGACTATGAACACTCCCTCACTGTGCTGTTCCTGATTTACGGTGTAAAAACCTCAATTACATTAATTACAAACTGCTTATTTTTCTCTACTGGATTAAATGAATCACAATCTGGTACTTTCACTGCCTTTTGGAGCTAAAATGTAACGGAAAACTCATGCCAGACGTTTGTCTCCCCTTTTCTAAAAGTTTTTGAGTTAATTTTTTAACCCTTTATATTTAGTTGGGTTAAAAAAAATTGACGATGATGGAATAAGTGCAACCGACGGTTGACGCACAGAGCAGACGCCACAGCGCCTCTATACCTTGTACAAACACAATCTCAGTACAGATGACTCATCCTGTTGTTGTTCTTTTAGGTCACACTGCCAACAGGAGAAAACACACGCAGGTAGGCAAAGACCCACTGCAGTGTACACACATACTGTATCAACAGACTCCAGCGGGTGCTGGGCTTTTATGAGGCAAATCGCAGAGGTAATTAAACCCTAGTCAACATGTGCAGCCGTGGGATATGACTGGATGTGAGTGGTCCAATTGTGCATGTGTATGCGTGTGTGTGTGTTTGAGGGTGGTCATGCTAATATTAGCTCTCAGCTTGCTTGTTCCTGGCACAGTGCGGCACCATCAGCTACGATTTCAGTGACATGACAGATTGTGCAGTTTAAGTAGTAACTCATTGAAGCTTGGGGACATTAATAGGGCTCAGAGAGTTCACTTAGCCAACGGCTATGGGGGGTATTTAAGGCCATTTACTGTGAAAGATGAGCCATCCAAAGTCTGATCATCCACTCAGGGCATTAGCTTACATATCACTGTGTCTGCCATCTCCTGAGACTTTGGCTCAAACCCTAAATGCAGTCTTAACACTCAGTGAACTTCTGTTTTTTCTGGACAGAATCATAAATAACCCACCTGAAAGAGACATAACTTCATCATTTTTACCATTTTCATTCCCACTTAAGGCCTACTTTTCCTAGAATTAGACAACAAAAGGCAGATATAATTTGCTTCAAAATCATTTTTTTTACCACCAAAAGCAAAGCCATTAGTTACAAGGCTTTTGTACTGTATGGATACAGTTACAGTTTGTATTTCTTTTCCAACCACGCCACCCTTTGAATTTATTTGGTAAATTTATTAGCTTTAATTAGCTTGTATTAGGTTAAAATGCTAGTCTTATTTCAGCAACCTGCATGGTAGGATGAAATACGCTCCGAGACATGATCCTGATAGCCATGGGCCACATCTGTACTGATAGACAGATGAACTGCATAAGACATGACATCAGCTTTTTTCTCGAATCTGGGTGAAACTAGATCAGATCTTCTGTAGTCAGAAGAGACATGTCGAGTGTACATGTTGATATCTAGTAGTATATATGCTTAGAGAGAGCTGCTCACATGGAGTTAGATTGTACAAGATAGATGCTAACACCAGGTCGGAACTAGATACCCTAAAAATAGGACTATTTGTCTATGATTAAAGGCTGCGTTGCTCAGAAACCTTTCTTCTGATGCTGCCTACAGAGACACGCTGAGACAAAGGACGTGAATAGTCTGATTCATGCAGAGGAAAAAAGTCCAGTGAGTGAAAAAGTGAGAAAGAAGTATAGGTGAATTGATGGGGAGAAAATGGGATAATATTAATCGCTAGCACTCAGACCAAGGTCTTGCTATCTTTTCAAGTGCCCTGCCCTGTTTAAGCAGCTGAACAAGGAACAACAACAGAAACCCCTGAGTTTACAATCTATAACAAGACCGGCAGTGTCCTCGTTTTAAAGAACTCTGAAAACTGTAGTAGTATCAGCAGATGTATCACCGCAAAAACACTGAGACATTAGAAATAAAGAGCGGCATAGAAACTGAATTCTCTCCGCAGACGTTACTCAGCCATTGTGTCTGGTGGAAGGGTCATGTTTCCTTGAACAGATCACCAGACAAGAATTTACAGACCAACCAAACAGAGTAATTGTACTAGGGGACATTATATCATCATCTATCCTTTTATGTTATGTTATATTGTTGTATCGTTTCATATTCTTATCATAAGAAATAATACTTTTTACAAATGTCACATTAAAATATTTCCATATACATGAAATCAGTTCTCTTAATGTGCTTAAAATGTATGATTTACTAAAACAAAAGGTAAGACATTACTTTTTGTAAGAAAGAACAGCTACACGTCTAAGCAGGAGTTGATTTAACTGGTGCAGGTTGCAGACTTTCATTAACGTAGTAATGCGATTTGACCAACTTTTTACAAGGTTACTACAGAATAGTTCAGGTAGTAAACAGTTAAATGTAGTCTAGTGATAAACATTGTCCTACTCACTTTTTAGGTCATTCAATGAAACATCCAATCAAAAGACTTGTTCCTGTTAAAGATAAACAGTAAGTACAGTTATACGGTCACATCATATAGATTTTACCAAACTTTTTAGCAAACTTATGACATGATTTTCCCACAGATCTGTTTACTATTTGTACAGCACTTTGGTCAATGTAGGGATAAAACATTACTTACTCATCTATTATTGCATGACAGAAATATTTGGTGTATTTGGCGTAACCCCCCTCCCCCGCGACTCAATGACTGCATAATTTTAACAGGATTCAATAACAAGAAGCAGAGTAACAGGATCAATGACATTTAACGGTTGCAACTTTGACAGCGGTGACACAACATGCAGTGACATGCTCAGGCAGACTAATTATGTGAAGAAAGGCAGTACTTGATTTCACACACCCTCACACAAGTCTTCACTCTCACATATCACATTCGCAAAATGTAAATGTCCATTTCCCTAATTAGTCACATGTCCCTTAAGTCTGTGAACATAGATATCTGCATGATCTAAAAAGATACTGAGTCAAGCTGTCAGCTGCTTCTAGGTTTGATTATATTGAATCACATGGTGCTGTCAGCAGAAACCAGTATCACTAACTAATTAATTTGCACTACAAAGAGACAGAAACACAATTTTTTCCAATCTTCTCCTCCTCGTTCCCTTCCTGCCCTCCTCCCAACTCACTCTCCCTCTCACCTCTCCTCCTCAAACACCGCCGCTTCATCCAAACAGGATTTACACCTCCCACGTGGCTTATCTCCTGTCATCCTCTCTGAATATCCTTCGTCCATCCCTCTCCTTTTCACCACCTTCCTTCCTTCTTTACTTCTTTCCTTCCCTCCACTGGCTCCGTCAGAACAGACCTGTTCGAACATCCTGGCCCAGCACAGCCGGCCCTCCCTTCCCGGCAGCAATGCTCACACTCAGCCAATTATCATGCTCCCATCACCTCCTCCTGCACTCCTCCCCCTGCCGCTTCCCCTCCTTCCCTTTCTCCCACCTCTCTGCTTTTCCCATACATGCTGAGTCAGTGTGGAGTAGTTAGCATGGGTATGGGAGGGTGCTGCATGGAGGGAACATTCAAGACACCATTATCTTAAGTGTTTAATGGCACCAGGGAGCAGTATATGGAATAAGATGCACTTCAAAATAAAAGCAGCAGATGTTAACTAATGAAACTTGACATGTGGTCGAAGCTGCAGGACCCACCGCCTGAGACGTGTGTGAACCCCTCCTCCCTGACAATGCAGGTGTAAACAGATGAACCAAAAGATGGCAAAATGAAAACGTCCATCTGGTCATGGCATTAAAAACTCATGCAAAATGTCCATCCACTCATCCTTGGCCACTTGTACTATAAAGGGCCACAAAGGGAGGAGGAGACAGACTTAACTGACATATGGTGAAAGGCAGTTTGCTCCATGGACCAATCTATAATCCAATAGAGAGAACCTGTACAGTACAGAGACAGATCTGTGTGAATCTGCGGATTAGTAAGAAGCTGCAGGGAATCCCTAAATATCCAAAAAAAAAAAAAAACCACACAGGGAGAACTCAAACAACAAGTGACACAGCCCTGCTGTCAAAGTCTGTTTAGATTAAATGGGATCTGAAATCTGTGACCTTCCTGCTGTAAGGCAACACATCACTAAACCCTGTGGCCGTCTCAAACATGCACCATATATACAAACGGACAAACGCTGAGCCCCTAAAGCTCCCCACTTTAAGTAAAGTATGAAGACAGGAAAACCAGCAGCTAGTTTAGTAATTAGATCATTACTTTTACCATGTTTTCTCCATTGTTGCTCAGCAAAGCTCTAGATTCAACAGTTTGGTCTGAAGCCCTCTGTGTGTCTCAAGTGCTGGAGGAGAAACAGGTGAAAATGACAGGCAGCTATCACTTCCTGTCCATCATTACACACACTGCACCAAGCTCCTTCAAACCAGCTTATTGCTGTGTCAGCACTTGTGAGGCAGCTGCAGATGAAAGGCCTTCAGCAACCTGGGTGAAAAAAAAGATAAACAACTCCTTCTCATCTTGGCCATGGTTCAGAGAAACAATGTTAAAGAAAATCAAACTGTAAAAAAAAAAGTGAATTGCCTCCATCAGCTGATGGCCACGGAGGTGAACTTGAGAGTCCTACAGGGGTTATCGATACCATGCAATAGTCAAAGGAGTTTAAAAATAGACTCTTTTTTTCTTTTTAGGTCACTCTATCTGTCCTGCAATAACAGCTACTCATTATTAGGATACATAACATTTGATTTTAATTATTAGGAAGATTTAAGTTATTTTTTTGATTGAAAAAAGTTTCCCTTCTATTCAGCCAAAATGTGGAAGAAGTTCAAAAATGGAATGATTGTTTCATCATCATCTTTCAACTGATTTTCAACACTCAAAACAAAATGTCACAACACTTGTGGATGGAACATTTAAAAAAAAACATCCTAAACAATAACATTGTACTATGTACTTTTCAGTAGTATGGACTGATGCCGATACAAAATTAGGGCAGATAGTTAGAACCAATTTGATTCTGTCTGTGTTCTTACTCAATCTTACTCAACTCTTTTGTTGAAATATATTCTTGTACTTGTTAACATCACTATTACTACTACTACTACAGCTGTTGCTGCTACTACAGTACTTCTACTGCTCTAAATAATGACATGTTGCCAACAAAGGAACTAGTACCGTCCAGTACTGACAGTACCATAACTTCAATGTGCATACCTGCTACAGAGACTAGAAAGTAAAGGAAAACACTGGGACTAGTATTTGACTCCGAAATAGTCCTTGCACATGATTCATATCCAAGTCATTTATACTTACCTGAGGGAGAATTTTTTAAAAACATTTAGCATTTTGGAAATGTTTACTAAACAAAAACCACCAGTTACAGTGTAGTGGGAACATGAAAAGGAGTCCCGTACCATTTTTTCTCCCTTTTGTTCCGAAACAATAGAGTTGCCCTTTAAGTTAAATGGGAACAAATTGTGCCTTGGAGCAAACAAAGATGTGCATCAGTACCACCCTCAAACCACTAGTGGTGAATCCAGCTGTACACGTGCAGCAAATTACACATCTACAGTTTCTATTTGTTCTCGTTCTAAACTTGGGAATCCATTGCATTTTTTGTCTTATTTGTACATCTTCCACTCCATGGGTAAACCCTGTGAAACCAGATAGACTGGACACCTCAACAAACATCCAAGCCCATCAAAGAAAATCAATTACTGGCGGTGAAAAGTAACCAAACGGCCAGATGAAGCCTACATCTCCATACACTGATTGCACTGTCTTCCGCCAGTGTGACAAACGCAGAGCGAATATCAGCATGTAACGAAGAGAAAGTGCCTGTACAACAGATTTGCTTGTCATTAATCACACAGGATCCAGGCCACTGCAAAGTACTGGTTATGCACCACCGCCAATGTACAGAAGAACTTCACAGATTGGAGTGGCTGTGAGAGCAGACAGTCACCCATTATAGGAAAACACAGAAGGATTGTAAAATGCTAATGCTCGCCATCATCACACAAGCTCACTCCTATCCAAATGCTAAAAGGCCTCTTTCATTGCCAGCACTCTCACCTACTAAACACTCCCACTCCTGTACCTTCAAAACATATTCTTGGCTTCCAGTATTGGCTATTATGGAGAGAAGGCACAGAAACAACACATTCAGATCTTTATTACTGCTACAGTGACTTCTTAACAAACCAGCTAACTATGAGTGATGCAGTGAAGAGTGGGAGAATGTAGGAATAAATAAAAACGGACGTGGGAAGAAAAAAAAAACAAGCTCCGTTCCCTAATGGTGTTTATCTTACACCATCTGTACACAGAGAGATGGTTGATCGTCTTACTCTTCAGTGAGGAAGGGTTTTTAGTGATAACCATTAAAGATATGGATAAATCAGAACAATTTATTATAAAGCTTCTGATGTTCTCTTTTTGTAATGATTTCAACATATTCATTATTGTTTAAAATCCATTAATACATCCTGAGTCATTCACTTTAATTTGGTTCACATGTAGATAATGGTTACAATTAGTCAATTATAAATAATAAATGTAGGCCTGTTGGCCTCTTGGTAAAATGAAGAGATGATTTCATTCCGATTATTTTCCAGAATTTACAAAATCAAATTTTCCACTCTTTATTTTGAATAGGTTCATGTTTCTTAACAATTACATAACCAACTTCACTTTGAAACAGTAAACTAAGAATATGGCCTTCACGGTCCTGATAGTTTTTTATTACAGTTTTAAGTCACGTGTCATATTTATATTTAGAATTAAAATAGACATTTTTACATTTCCTGTGTTTTGAAAACAAACAGGAAAAAGTTAAATTTGAGAGCAGCTGATTCCACTGGGACCAGAAATCTTGCAGCAAACATGATGCAGTGGATGTGTATACCTTTGTGTGCGTATGTGTGTGTTTTTCTTCTCTCTGTCCAGAAAAGGTAGAAATAAAGGGGTCTTTTTTCAACCCCCCTCCTAACTACATCATATATACTGAGACCCAGGGACAGAGTCTAGACTGAGCCCCAGATGGGGGATTTTTGAAGTGTGAAACAAATGAAGACAAAATGCTTCCAGCTGTCCTTGGTGACTGCAAATGGAAGATATAGGGGGACATTTGACAGGGTCAACTGACAGATTCGTCCTGTCTGCAGCAGCAGAGGAGACAAGAATGTGACTGCAGTGCGATTTGTCATCAGGAGCATCGTGAAGAGACATAGTTGATCATGTCAATTAAAAACATCTACAAAGGAAAAATCAATAGCTTTTTCCTAGCTAATTTATTTCCTATATTATATTCTACTCAGCAACATGTCAGACACACACTTTTCCCCAACGTAGGCATTAGAATATCCTCCACGAACTAGAACCACTTTAAAGGTGGATCAGTCAGTAAATAGGGTCATCATTAAGCAGAAGGTCAAGCTGCTCATGTGTGTGGAGAGGAATGAACTCAATGCCCAGTGTGATGGAAGAAGACACACTGTATATGTCATGTGACTTTCAGATTTCCCTTTCACTAAGTTTCACCGATCTAACAGAGGTATTTTTGGTGTTAGAAACAAGTACAAGGCAAGTACTATACATTGTCCTTGCTTCTAACATAATCACATTTCATAGAAGTTGGAACCAACACATCTGCGTTGGCATCTGCGTTGTTGTGGACATCATCCTACCTACTGGACTAACAGCCCACTAAGTAAGACTAACACATAGACAACACACGTTTAATCATTGCCTAATTACTATAAAAAGGGATGTGGATAGACTACCCAACCATATTTTTTATCCAAAGGAACCGAATTTACCAGGTTACCTGTAATGACAGTGTTTTTTTTCCCCTTTGTTTGTTTGTTTTTGTGCAAGCAGATAAGCAAAAATGTGCAGATACGATTACCTATTACCGACCATGGGACAGTGGGTGATATATAGACAGCATGTCTCTGCAATCACCTACTGTATATGTCCCCTGTGGACAGGTACATGCACTGGTCTAATGAAATCTGCTCACGTACACGCTCACTTCAAAACCACTCCACTGGTAACTTCTCATGACAAGGGCAAAACTTGACTGGAGCCAGAGTGCACGTCTGCGCACGGATGCGTCACTGACCTCTGTGTGCATCTCACAGGTCCTTCTGGATGTGTCACTGTGATGCAGTGAAAACACTCGCCGTACCTGGACCAAGTTGTGATGCACTTGCTGCATTGGTATGAGGCAGCGCTGCAGCTCAGTAATGGGGAAGCACTAGAACCACGTAAAAGCATGTTTCACTAAGAAAATCTGAAAAATCCACTCACCAGGTGATAGTATCTGCGGAGCATCAGCAGCATCAGTGTCTGCAGCAGCAGTAGAAGCAGCGTTAATCCCAGCGGGTCCACTGATGATGAGATGCTGTTGCATCGCAGTCTGCTGCAGGCAGCTCACTGCGGTGCATGAACAACCGCTTCGACAGCGCCACGCGTGTCAGAGTGCTGTAGGTGATGTGGCTGTATGGGTGGACTCTGACGTAAAGCTGCATGTGGGAAAGAAATATAATCGTCGACTTCTTCCCCGACTCTCTCTCTCTTTCAATGCCTCACTCACCCTTCCCTTCCTCCTCCTCCTCTCTCCCTCCCCATCGGTCGGGGCATGCCCAGTACCTGCCTCCTTCATTGGGTTTTCTTAGTTGCAGATCTTATCAGATAAAGATAATAGTCATTTGTCATTTGTCATAGTCATCTTAGTTGCAGATCTTATCAGATAAAGCTGCACTAGCCATAAATAACCTGCATAGGCTCGTGCAGGCAACACAATTAAAAAATATATCCCTTAACAAATTTTGTTCAATGACTATGGCAAGACTATGATAAACTAAAATCAGAATCATTCACTAAAATCATCTATAAACTGTTAAATATGTGTTTGTTTTCTTCAACAAAAGGTGACAAAAGTAATTATTAATGTTATGATAGTATTATATCTCTGACTGAGCGTTTTTAAGTCAGAGATTGCTCAGCTGAAACTTTTTTGAATTTTTTTTGGCAAACTAGAAGTGCAGTGTGTCAGATTTAGCAACACCTAGTGGTAGATATGCATGTTTTCGTTAAACCTGTAGCAGCCCTTTATTCTTATGATCCAGGTGCCCCTGCAAAGAGAAAGCAGAAAAAAAATTATTAGAGTGAATCTAAAATTGTACTTAACACAGCAGGTGTTAAACACAGTAATCTTTGGATGCAGTGTTTGTTTGCAGTCTTTATTGTATATGTTGTCTGCTCCAGCCTTCCTTTCATCGTTTGGGTCATGACCATAGTGTACTCTGTACTGCTTATCAGTCAAATTGTCTGATTGACTGTTGTTATATAGCGTAACAATACCAAACATCTTACACCTGTATCGGTATTTTTCTATTTAAAGTGTTAAAAAAACACACACAAAAAAAAAACAGATATTGAATTCTAATAGGTTAACCATGCTGTTTGATGAAATGCAGAGCACTTTTAGGTGCAGAGAAAATGAAGCTGGTATTCACTGCTCTTAGCTGCCACTTACTGGCAAAAACAGGGAACTACATATTCTGATGAAGAGGACTAAAATTACGTGTTGATGCTGCTGAAAGATTTAGTGTTTACACTTTTCTGTCCTTTCACTGACTCTCGTTAACTCCCTGACAGTAAAGTGCATTTACGTCCCCGTGTGTTCAGAATGCTGCATGTAATAAGAAGCAGGGCCCAGTTTGGAAACAGCGTTTTCACACTTACACTACGAGAGCAGACACTTATTTATGACCTTGTCCAGCAGATGGCACCCAAGCAAACGTTCTATTGGACTTTACAGAATTACAGTCTCTTTCTTATCCAATTGTTTGTTGTAAACATTTAACATTACGTCAACTAACAAATACTCCTGAAATATTCTCAGGGTCTAATGTTTTGACTTCACAAGTAGTAATATAGTTATGGCACTCTATAACTGTCCAAGATTTTTTATTTTCTACATTTGTCCTGGTCTGTCTTTTTTTTCGTATGTAGATCATTTTAAACATTTCTTTGTAATACCCAGTTACAAATACATGAAACAAGGGGCCCATGTCCAATGTGGCAACTACATTAATAAATATTTTCTTTGGGTTTAACTTTGATTAATGTTTTCAAATACCTCAATGTCAAAATATACATTTTTATTATGTGGCTCAATTTGGCAGAGTTTATAGTGTTGTTATTTTCTTATTTTTACAACTGTTTTCTAAATCTCAATACTAGCTGTTTTACCTTCTCATGTTTTATACACGTCATCAAATCTAGGTTACAGAGTGTTCATTTGAAACAGTCAAGGCAATGTCGATATTCTGTATCTGGTTTGCAACATCATGAACCTGGTTATCTTTGCCCTTTTGGTAAGTCAGACCTAGACATGCTCAGAGCTGCTCGGCGTCTTACGTAACTTCACTGCTTCTCATTCACAGCAAGTGACTCAGTGCCCTTTTTCACACATTCCAATGAAACATCAAGCATACAGATTTTGGGACTAATAAAGATAACAGAATTGTGACGAAAACAAAATTATTATTATTATTATTATTAAGTTTTGCGTATAAGAAACCCACAAATGACAAAAGCATCATATGTCAAAGGTGTTAGTAATATCCACAGATTACTCTTGTGTCCTCACTCCTTTACAACATAAATATGTAATAAAATACAAGTACAAATAAAAAATAAAATCATGCACGCAGTCTCAATACGTGCATCATTACACAGTGGTAGTCATACAACATTACTGATTTTTTTTTAAATCTTGACTTATGAGCCGGATACAGTTGAGATCAGCTGTTTTATTTTGAAGTTCTCCGGGGGAAGCTTTGTTGCTTCCTGGACGTGGACAGCGAGGTACTTATAGGGGAATGTACAGTAAATCTCCAGGAACCGCATCCTCTTGTAAGCAAGGACTCTGACCGCTGACATTGCGGCTAATATCAGCTGAATAGAGACACCGCTGCAGTGTGTACTCCACCCTCGGTGTTTGCAGGACAGTACGGCGCAGTTTGGTCTGTCTCTAACCCACAGATTTTTCTAGAAGGTGGACTTTGAAAGCGAAAGGAAAACCGGCAAAATGAACGACACCTCACCGGCGGGATATGAATTCGAGCGGCGTTTCGACGAACAACAAGCCTTCGAGTGGATGCAGGTGCACTGGTGAGTCTAACGCACAATGATAACAAAAAATGTAATCACATAGATTCCTCATAATCTCTTCTCCGTCGTCCTCATCCATCGTATCCTCCTCCTTTGCACCGGTAGTGTGCACAGGGGGTGGTGGGCTTCAAATAGTACTTTTTGTCCTACATCCGCCACAGTTTTGGCCATGTGGAGCCATGTGGAGCCATGTCTCTTCGTCATTGTATTCTAATCGGAGCTTCCTGCTTTAATGTCGCTACATCTAATGTAGCGACATTAAAGCAGGAAGAAACCTGTGTTATAGTTGAAACATCACATTTAATCCAACGTTATCTAAAGAAATAAAAATTCCATTTCAATCACTTTAAATCAGATACCTTTGAGATTGCTTATGCTACGAGTCATCTCTGCTCTGACTTGTTTTGAACAAGTTGTCTCTGCATACTGTTATACAAAAAACAGTGTGCAGTGTACTAGGTGAAAGTAGTCATAATCATACTTCAGTGTAATAACCAAATAAAATTGTCCAATACATAAAACAGCCAGGAGGGTTAAGAAGGACAATACTTTCCACCCTTAATATGCACAAATTATCATTACAAGCTCTGCACAACATGAACTAGTGCCCAGTGCCAGACACCACACATTCATCACATACTTTTGTTTATGTAACTTGCACTTTTTTTAAACTATAAGAGGTGTTGACTGATGTCCAAACCTCAGGATAAAGGAATATGCCATTTTAGGATGTCGCTTTTTAACAATAGAATTGGATGCATTTCATTTCCTTTTTTATTCTTGCACCACACCTGGTTATGAAAAGTTCCTCCTTTTTAGCCAATAGGGATTCGTCTGAGGAGGGAGTGATTCTTATTACACAATTCCCTACTGGGAAACCAAGTACGACCACATTTTTCAGCCCCATGTGCGTGTAGGCATTCAGTGTGAGTAAGGCTCCTGTCCTTTAATACTTTACAGGTACATGTCTTTCATTGTAGAAAAGAAGCTTTTCAGTAAGGCCCAGACCCTGAGACACTATCTACTCAATCAAACTGGAGCTATGGTACACAAAATACACTAAAAACTCAGGAAACAAAGACAGTTAATATTATTTAACCACCTGACGTGAATTCTTTTTAGATACTTAATAACAACAAAACAACCCATTTAAGAATAGTATGATATTATGGTTTCTAAAGTTAATGTAATTTCTGCTCTGTAGGAACTGATGTGATAAATAGTGTTATCGGAATAATATGCAACCAGGAAAGGAAAGTGAACTCCTTGTCATTGTGACACAGCACACCACTGCACACAACCAAATGTGACCTCTGCTTTTAACCCATCACCAAAGTGAACAGTGGGCAGCTTTAAGAGCCTGTGGAGCAGTGTGTGAGGACGGTGCCATGCTCAGAGCACCTCAGTGGTAACCTGGCAGAGGGTGGACTCAAACCTGAAACCTTCCAGACCCAAGTCCGCTTCCTTAACAACTAATCCACCACTGCTCCAGTCAAAATAATACTGATATACAATATTATACTATGTATAATTAGATAATGATGTCTAATTTCCACATGCTAGATCCACACACACATACAGTACATTACATATACGTTTACATATATCAGCATGTAACACACACATACAGTACATTACATATACATTTACATATATCAGCATGTAAAGTCTCAGGCAGAAACCCAGAGCTGAGTGTAATTAAAGTAGAGCATCATCTTGCACCACTGTGCTGCAGTCTGCAGTATTAATGAGCCGCAGATCTTCCTTCTGCAATGTTAGCTCTGCTGAAACTCTCTCTGTCTCTCCCTTCTTTCACACTCCCTATAACTCAGGTGGTCCTGATAGGGGTGCATCACTAATATTTTATGTCCCTGGCCTGTACTTATCTATATGTATGCTGCAGCCTTGTAACTGACACAATCCCCTAATAAAGCAGAGAGATACATTAAATTGCAGCTATTCTGTCACTTTGCCCTGGTTAATTGTGTAATACCTTTACATAATGGCAGTACAGCTGTGCTGTCACCTCTGTCTGATGAGGGTGGTGACACAGGGTCAGTCTCAGGGCAACTCACTCTTCTTCTGTTGCCAGGCCAATAAAGATAATGGTTAAGAACGTGGTGACGTGGAGGTCACTTTACACTTTTATCACTGTGTACTGGGTCTCCATAAAATCAACAGTAACAGATTGACACTATAATTACATTTAGTTTGGCCTTAGTTTTTTTCTCACTCAAATTGGAACTAGAAAACTGGTTTCCAAACTCTTTTCCAAACTGGCTTCCAACAATGCAACCATGTTAAACCAGATTCCAGTTTACAACACTGTCTATCGTGTCTTTCAAAATCAAATGAGGTGAAGAACATGTGGTTAAAAAAAATCTTTTGTTAGTCAACTACAGCATTGCAGTGGAGAAATAATGGTTCCAAAGATTAGAGGAGCTTTGCCTAAAGATTGAGTATTTTTCAAAGGTGTAAAAATGTCACAACAGGTTTTGAATACTGCTTTTGTTTGTCTTTGTCATGTGAGATACATTTTTATCTTTAGAAGCTTTCCAAAAAAATCTAACTTTTAGTTGTTAAATAAGTTAGATGTTAGGGAGCTATTGTAATCTTATTAATCATAAGTGATAATAGGATGTGCTAATTTGATTCTCTTATTTACAGGAACAAGTCCTTCATGTTCTGTGCCCTGTATGCTGTGTTCGTATTTGCCGGTCAGCATTTCATGAGGGAAAGACCAAAGCTAAATCTGCGACGGCCACTAGTGCTGTGGTCTCTCAGTCTCGCCATCTTCAGGTGAGTTACAACAAGGCTTTCTCAAACAAATGCCATGCAGTGAGAGAATCTGTCACAGCATAAGTATTATTGTCAAAGAAAAATGTTTTTTTTTATGATTCCTACTATAAAAACTAAAAAGCCAGACAATTGCAATCTCTGTTAAGGGCATCTGGACAGGTTATGACCCAATTGTAGGGTCAGATCAAAGGCACGCTGTAAAACTCTCATCAGTGCAGAATCTGTGAGCTCACTCTAATCCTAATCCCTACCTTCAATCTTTAAAAGACCAGTGTCAGTAACCAAATCTGCCTGTTCTCCTGTTGTGTGTTGACAGCATCATAGGGGCTGTTAGGACCGGACTCTACATGCTTCATGTCCTCACCAACAGCGGCTTCAGACAATCAGTGTGTGATTCCAGTTTTTATAGTGCCCCCATCACTAAATTCTGGGCGTACGCCTTTGTTCTCAGCAAAGCCCCTGAACTGGGTAAGGCTTCTTGAACACATACCTGCTGTGCTCTTCTGAGTAAAGTCAACATACTACTGTTAGTGCTCCGTCATAGCCACACACTGTAGTCTGAGCACATTTGAGCTTTATGGGGTTTTTTTATGAGCTAAGGTTATGTTGAGTAAAAATCTTTATTATTAGAAAATCAACCTGGTGTCACATATGCAATAATCATAAATGGAAGATATCTAAAAACATATATTCACATGCCCCTTGGCACAAGTCTTTCTTCTCAGTAAAGTTTTATCAGCAATAATCCCAAGAGATGCATCCATGAGGGGAGCTTTCTCTTCAAACGTCCACAGTCACAGTCTGAAACAGTACACTTTTACCAAACGAAAATCCATTCCTTCCAGCTGATTTGTAAACCACGAATGGAGCAATACCAAATGTATGAAATATACAAAATCCAGTCCTCCATCCAAATAGTATAAGCACTTGCACCTCAGTACTCCACCTATGCCCATGGCACAGTCTTTAACCTTTTACTTGAAAACATGTGGTTCTACCCAAAAGGCACGTTCATTACATTCGTTTTGTAGAATTGTTTGGTTAAAGCCACTTGCATAATAAGTTGGAACGCAGCATAAATTCAGGTCAGGAGAAAACCAAAATGCCAATCTGACAAGATTAATTTCAAATCGAATTATTCCTTATTAAGTTATAACTGTCCATTGCCTAGCCCTGGTTCATTATAAAATACTTCTTGTACTCTGTCTCCCTCAGGTGACACAGTCTTCATTATCCTCCGTAAGCAGCGTCTCATCTTCCTGCACTGGTACCACCACATCACCGTGCTCCTCTACTCCTGGTACTCCTACAAGGACCAGGTGGCAGGAGGCGGTTGGTTCATGACCATGAACTACGCCGTACATTCTCTCATGTACACGTACTACGCTGCTCGGGCTGCTGGGCTGCGGGTTCCGCGTCCCTTTGCCATGATCATCACAGCTACCCAGATCCTGCAAATGGTGATGGGTCTGACTGTTCTGGGCCTGGTTTACTTTTGGATCAACGAGGTGCAATGTCCGTCCAACATGGATAACATTACCTGGGGATCCATCATGTACCTCAGCTACCTGATTCTGTTTGCCATGTTCTTCTATGACTCCTACCTCAGAGGCTCCTCCTCCAAAGTCAAAGCATCCAAGGCAGATTAGCGTCCTCTGTCTGAGTTTATCAGCTTTATTCATTTGACAGTAGCCTAAAATACACCTATACCTGCTAAAATCTTTGGATTAAGGGAACTAGCAACAAGAAAACTGACTTGTTTACAGATGCGCATAAATTATGAGGGAACAACTGATATCTTGTCATTACAGACCAGAATCTCTATAAGTAATAAGACCAACAATTCATTAACAATGATTTGCTCCAAAAAAAAAAAAAAAAATTGCAGCCTCCGCCAATGCTGCTCAGTTTGCATCAACATCACTAATCTGTCTTATAATTTTCTAAGTGATGTTGCTAACAAACAAACAAAACAGCCCAGAAGAAATGGTTCCTTTCTGTGGTAATGAAAAGAAGGCTTTTTACATTGTGATTGTACTCACTGTCTCTACGTGTGAAACAGAAACATAGCTGTCGGCTCAGCACTAAGACAAAAATAGTGAGGAAACAGTTACAGGGCTTAGTCCGATGCTTAAAAAAATGCACCAACATTTATGCCAACGTATTTAAATTCTACATCATGTTGATGGGCTCACTTTTCACAGCCTGATGTTTCTCTGTCCTGCTTTTCTTAAAGCATATTTCAGTCATTAACCTGATACTAATCTGCAGGTTACAAACTCTAGTGGTTATAAAAACGGAATGAAGACTTTAAATGCACTGAATGACAAAGAGCCGTTTCAGACACACGCACAACACAGCATTGGGAATGTGCACTTGCTACTAGTCAGAACACTCAACGTACCATCTGCATTTTAAAACCTGACCACAAACCACACATTGCTTAAATGGTTATTGTTCCGTGTGTGAATGCATCAAATGAAGACATGGTATCACACACCACTTTGTGTTCAGTCAGATCAATCCAAAGGGTAATTTAACATGCTCTGTGGTTCTTTTGTTTCTCATATCTGTATGCTATGCAGACTTAACCGTTTTTGCCCCACTTCAGAAAAAAAAGTACAGCCATATACAGTGCACCCCGACTTTGATTACAATAACGGTAGCACTTATTAACACTTCACTCATTTATTACCTGTAAAGAATAAAGAGGTACAGTATCTGACCCGCTTTTGCAATAAATCACAAAGTATTACCTTTTTCTGCATGGCCATTTAAAACTAAGTTGTCATGCTCATTTAGAACATGTGTTTCATACTGACTAAAACAGTAGATTGCCATATACAGTAGCACCAATTTGTGTTTGTAAGCAGTAGAGTGTGAATACAGTGTTTACAACAATTTTTTTTTAAATTTGCTTCTTTGTTTCATGTTGTTGGTTAAAATAAAACCTGGCCACAATGGTTATCATAAGATGGTTAGGTGATGTTCTGAAAATCCATTACAGTTGCTAATGGGCTTTCAAAGATTTAATACCACTTTTCTCATCAGCTTATTGCACATAAAGTATAATGAGATGTGAATACCAGGGGGCTGCTGTGGTCATTAGTGCTGAACACAGTGAGCTGTTAATGAGGGAGACAGGCTTCAGTCAGTTCAACCATTTTAAATAGTGGGTACTATTTATTTTGTTAATTCCTCCAGCTGTTTTGAATTACTGATTGTGTGGTGTTAGGATCTTACATTAGTCTCTTAGTTCCATCCATATGTCATATCTGCATTTTGACATCCTTTATTATCCTGCCCATAATGCGCTTCCCCTCTTTACAAAGATGAAGTGCAACTGTAAAGGTATCTTATAGCATAAACAAGGAAATGTACAGCACTAAAGAGCTGTGTTTAAATTGTAGATTCTCTATAAAAAGTGGATGTTTGTCACATGGTCACTCTGCTGGCTGAAAGATTATTTCATTGTGAGTAAATATGGTTTAGTCTACTTGATGCTTTAACAGTCTTAAACTTTCCTAGCTTACTGGGGACAATGCATGAAGGTGGGTTCAAACCAATAAGCTTTTCAGTGAAAAATAAACGTCCTGTCCTTGGAGCTATAATCATCCACTAATCATGTAAAGTATAAGACCATTTAAAGAGAAAAAATACAAATTAATGTACATATTAGTACACAGTAGTAGACTATTAACCGTACACTTCTTATATATGATCTATAATCAAACCTGTATAACATACTTGCACTTTTGCACTGTCCCTTTGTTCCATTCCAGTTCCAACTTGCACATTTAGTGTAGTTAATTGTTTCCTTAGGTTACTAACACAAAGAAAGTGATATTTGACTGCACGTGTTAGCAGTTTTTAGCCAGTTTTTTAGCCACTGCCTTTTGGTTCAGTCAATGGCTGCTATTGTGCTGAATGTGATTTTGTCACTGATGGAATGT